>NW_020954577.1:20598393-20649298 GCF_900497805.2 Vombatus ursinus | reverse complement strand
TCTATCTATCTATCTATCTATCTATCTATCTATCTATCTATCTATCTATCTATCTATCTATCTATATCTATATATGCATACATATAATTTTTTCCCTCCAACTACCCTAATACTGACAAAGGTCTCATGAGTTATAAATATCATCTTTCCATGCAGGAATGTAAACAGTTCAACCTTAATAAGTCTCTTATGATTTCTCTTTCCTGTTTACCTCTTCATGTTCCACTTGAGTCTTATATTTGAAAGTCAAATTTTCTATTTAGCTCTGGTCTTTTCATCAAGAATGCTTGAAAGTTATCTATTTCACTGAATATCCATTTTTCCCCTGCAGGATTATACTCAGTTTTTCTGGGTAGGTAATTCTTGGTTGTAATACTATCTCCTTTGCCCTCTGGAATATTATATTCCATGCCCTGTGGTCCCTTAATGTAGAAGCTGCTAAATCTTGTGTTATCCTGATTGTATTTCCACAATACTTGAATTGTTTCTTTCTGGCTGCTTGGAGTATTTTTTCCTTGACCTGAGAACTCTGGAATTTGGCTACAATATTCCTAGGAGTTTTCCCTTGGGGATCTCTTTCAGGAGGAGATGGGTGGATTCTTTCAACTTCTATTTTGCCCTCTGGTTCTAAAATAAGGCAGTTTTCCTTGATAATTTCTTGAAAGATGATGTCTAGGCTCTTTTTTTGGTCATGGCTTTTTAAATTCTCTCTCCTGGATCTATTTTACAAGTCAGTTGTTTTTCCAATGAGATATTTCACATTGTTTTCTAATTTTTCATTCTTTTGCATTTGCTTTAGTGTCTTGATTTCTCATAAAGGCACTAGCTTCCAATTGCTCTATTCTAATTTTTAAGGAAGTATTTTCTTCAGTGACTTTTGGACTTCCTTTTCCATTTGGCCAATTTTGCTTTTTAGGGCATTCTTCTCTTCATTGGCTTTTTGGACCTCTTTTGCCATTTGTGTTAGGCTGTTTTTTAAGCTGTTATTTTCTTCAGTATTTTTGGGGGTCTCCTTAAGCAAGCTGTTGACTTGTTTTTCATGATTTTCTTGCATCACTCTCAGTTTTCCCTCTACTTCTCTTACTTGCTTCTCAAAATCCCTTTTGATCTCTTCCAAGGCCTGGGACTGATTCATATTCTTCTTGGAGGCTTTGGATGTAGGAGCTTTGGCTTAATTGTCTTCTTCTGGTTGTATGTTTTGATCTTCTTTGTCACCAAAGTAAGATAATATAGTCTGACTCTTTTTGCGCAGCTTACTCATGATCCTGTCCAATTACTTGAGTTTTAAACTCTGTGTTAAGGTAAGAGTCTGCTTCCAATGTGGAGAATATACCATCCCAAGCTTCGGGGGTTTGCACAGCTGTTTTCAGAGATACTTCTAGGGACCTGAAAATTTTCAGTTCTTCCAGGGTTCTATGATAAGGGACAAGGTGTTTCTTCTCCACCACCATGACAAGCTTCACCTCCTCCTCCTTCTCCTCGCCTCAGGACCGTGCGTCAGAACTGTGACTCAGATCCAAGCACTGGCAAAGCAAGAGATTCCTACCTCAGAACTGGCAAAGAGATCCCTTCAATCTCCTTCTCATCAGCCACTTGATTCCCCCTCAGTCTGTGGGCCAGAAGGTCAGGAGGCAGCTGCTGTCCCAGGCTGTGCTCTGACTTGTGGATGAGATCTAGCTCCCCTCTCACTAGTCACAGACTTATCCCACTGACCATCTAAGTTGTCTTTGGCATTCATGGGTTGAGAAGTCTGGGAATTGCCACAGCTGTCCATGATTCAGTCCTCTGAGGCCTGCTCCAGGGTTGCTACAGCCTGTGCACCCATGCCAAACTGAGTTCCTCTTCCCACCTGGAGTGATATACCTTTCTAATCAACCATCCAGGCTGTCTTTGACTGGAGATTTGTTTTACTCTGTCTTTTTGTGGGTTCTGCTGCTTTAGAATTTGTTCGGAGATATTTTATAGGTATTTTGAGGGGTTTGGGGGGAGAGCTCAAGCAAGTCACTGCTTTCCCCCCTCCATCTTGACTCTGCCCCCAGATAATTACTTGAAAGATGATGTCTAGGCCCTTTTTTGATCATGGCTTTCAGGTAGTCCAATAATTTTTAAGTTATCTCTCCTGGATCTATTTTCCAGGTCAGCTGTTTTTCCCATGTGATATTTCACATTGTCTTCTATTTTTTCATTCTTTTGGTTTTGTTTTATCTTTTCTTAATTTCTCATAAAGTCATTAGCTTTCATTTGCTCCATTCTAATTTTTAAAGAATTATTTTCTTCAGTGACTTTTGGACCTCCTTTACCATTTGGCCAATTCTGCTTTTTAAGGCATTCTTCTCCTCATTGGCTTTTTGGATCTCCTTTGCCACTTGATCTAGTCTATTTTTAAGGTGTTATTTTCTTCAGCATTTTTTGGGTCTCCTTTAGCAAGCTATTGACTTGTTTTTCATGATTTTCTTGCATCACTCTCATTTTTATTCCCAATTTTTCCTCTACTTCTCTTACTTGCTTTTCAAAATTCTTTTTGAGCTCTTCCATGACCTGAGACCAATTCATATTTTTCTTAGGGACTTTGAATGTTTGAGCCTTGACTTTGTTGTCTTCTTCTGGTTGTCAGTTTTGAGCAAGCTTTCTTTTTCCCTCTGTTTCCTCAACTTCCCAGCCAGTTACTTGACTTTTTAACTCTTTGTTAAGGTAGGCTCTGCTTCCAGTGTGGAAGGTGTATTGTCCCAAGCTTCAGGGGTTTTGTGCAACTGTTTTCAGAGATATTTCTACGGACCTGTAAATTTTCAGTTCTTCCAAGGTGGTATGATAAGGGGTGAGGTGTTTACTCCTTTCCTGGCCTGTGGTCTGATCTATGAGTGACCACAAACACTCTTTTCTGCCTTCGAAATGAGATGCAGGTTCCCTCTCCACTGCTGCCACAAGCTCTGATATCCAGTGCTCCTCCTTGCCCCAGTATTGTGACCCAGATCCAAGCATGGGCAAAATAAGAGAACCCTGCCTCAGTGCCAGCAAAGAGGTCCTTGAAACTGATTCCCCCCCTCTCTGTAGGCTGAGAGCTCCCAAAGCAGCCAGGGCTGCTATGGCCTCTACCCCAGGGCTGTGCTAGGGCCAGGCTGGGCCAAGCTTCTCTCTCATCCAGGTCTGACAGACCTTTCCCACTGACCTTCTAAGTTGTCTTTGGTGTTTGTGGGTTGAGAAGTCTGGAAATCACCACAGCTTCCCTTGATTCAGTCCTCTGAAGCCTGATCCAGGGTTGCTGGGCCCCCATCTTTGCTGGGCCCCCATCTTTGCCAGTGTGGCCCATGCTGAACTGACCTCCTCTCCTAGCCCAGCACAATGGACCTTTCTAATCAATCATCTGGGTGTCATGGGCTGGAAATTTGTTTCACAGTCTTTTTGTGGGTTCTGCTGCTCTAGAATTTGTTTAGAGTTATTTTTCAAAGTATTTGAAGGGGTTCAGGGGAGAGTTCAAGTGAGTCCCTGCTTTTACTCTGCCATCTTGACTCCCTTTTTTTTCCTTTTTTAATGATCTGTTTGTAATTCTGACCTAGTAGTGCTATTGCTAGATCAAAGGGCATGCACAGTTTGGTTGCCCTTTGGACATAGTTCCAAATTGCTCTCCAGAATGGTTGGATCAGTTCACAACTCCACCAACAATGCATTAGTTTTCCAATTTTCCCACATCTTATCCAACATTTATTATTTTGATTATATATTATTGATTATGTTAATCAATCTGAGAGGTGTGAGGTGGTACCTCAGAGTTGTTTTGATTTATATTTTTCTAACTAGTAGTGATTTAGAACATTTTTTCATACAACTATAAATACCTTTAATTTCTTCATCTGAAAACTGCCTGTTCATATCCTTTGACCATTTATCAATTGGGGAATTACTTGTATTCTTATAAATTTGACTCAGTTCTCTATAGATTTGAGAAATAAGGCATTTATCAGAAACACTGGCTGCAAAAGTCATTTCCCAGATTTCTGTTTTCCTTCTAATCTTGGTTGCCTTGGTATTGTTTGTGCCGACAAACAAAATTTTAATTTATTTTTTTAATTTAATGTAACCAAAATTATCTGTTTTTCATTTTAATGTACTCTATCTTTGGTTTGGTCATAAATTCTTCCATTCTCCATTGCTTATATCTAAATCATGTACCCATTCAGTCCTCACTTAGTATAGCATGTGAGATGTTGGCTTATGCCTAGTTTCTGTCATACTATTTTCAAGTTTTCACAGCAGTTTTTTGTCAAATAATGCCATTACTTTCTTTTCATTGATCCTTTCTTCCTCTCTATATTAATGTGACACTACTCTCTACTGGTTTTTCTACCTATCAGATCATTCCTTCTCATTCTCCTTTATTGTGCACATATCCCTGTCACACTTGCTAACTTTTGGGTGTCACTCAAATCTGTCCTGGGCTTACTTCTCTTCTCCCTGTATACTACTTCATTTGGAGATCTCATCATTTCCCATATATTCAATCATCATTTTTATTCTTATAATTTTTAAAAAAATATACTTATCCTGCCCTGATCTCTCTGATAACCTGCTGGCTTGCATCTCTAACTTTTTATTGAACATCTTGAACTGGATTCCTGTAGACATCTTAAACTCAACATCTCCAAAATATAACTCAATATCTTTTCCCTCAAATCTTCCCCAATTTCTAACTACCTTATTGCTGTCAATGGCACCACCATCCTTCCAGTTATCCAAATGCCCAATCTAGATGCACAATCCCTAATTTGTCACTCACTATCCATCTGTAAACTTTTTGCAAGTTCAACTTTATCTTCTTAACTGTTAATATAGTCTTTCTCTACTCCAATGCATCTTCCATGCTGAAGTCAAAGTGTTCTTCCTAAGGCACGTCTGTGTCAGCCCTGACTCAATAAATTCCAGTGGGTCCCTATTACCTATATGGTTAAATATGAAATCTTCTTTTTTGTGTTCCAAAACCTTTCATAAGCTCCCCATAAACACATTTCCAGTTTTATTATACCTTATACCAGCCTTACATACCATGAAATTCAATGGCATTTGCTTCTTTGCAGTTCTCCAAACAGAGCCCAAGTGCCATGTTTTAGGGAAGTCCCTTGTTGATTACTCCAGTGCTTTGACTTTTTGGTATTACTTAGTATCACTTTACATAGACTTTTCAAAAAATATACTTATCTAGGTACTTTCCATATCCTTCCATTATAATATAAACTCCTGAAAGCTTGGTTATCCCTTTGGAATTTCATCTTATTAATTTTAGCCCAATGCTCCAACTTGTCAAGATTTTTTTGGAACTTGACTGTCAGGAAGTGTGATGGCTATTCTTTCTAGCTTGTGTCATAGGAAAAATTGGTGAGCAAACCCATGAAGCCTACAACAAGACGAAGCATTAAAGTGCTGAGGCACTGAGTTAAGTGTGGGAGAAATGAAAAAGGAAGCAGTCCTTGTCCTCAATAAGCTCACAGTTTAGTGGAGGAGACAACATGCAGACAACCATATGCAACCAAAATATTTATAGAAAAAATTGAAGGTAATCAGTGGAGGTAAGGCAGTAGCATTAAGAGAGATTGGCAGAGGCTTTCTGTAGATGGTAACATTTATCCCAGTCATCAACAAAAGTGTTAAGAAGCACATGGCTAAATATAGATCCCTGGGACATTGTACTTCATACCTACTGCCACATTGGCATTGTACTAATAACAGCTAGTCCTTCGGTTCAGCATTTCAACCGGTCCTCAATCCATCTAATTGTATTTTTCTTTAATCCATTTAGCATATTTCCTTTGCATGAATATTATGATTTCAGAAACCATCAGCTCACAATAAATTTGCTCTGTCTGCCAATATCCCTTTGGCCTACGTTTATGTATCTGGATCTTCTCCCCATCTAACCCCACCTCTTTAAAAAACTCATGTTTCACAAAGAATGATTTGCCAACAATAGATATGCAAAACTTCCCTACAAAGAGATTTTCAAACTAAAAAAAAAAAAATTCACATAGGCAATATTTTATGAAATGTGTACTCTGTGCCAGGCACTGTCCTGTCCACTAGAGATATAAAAGCAAAATGACAAACAGTCCCTGCTGTCAATGAGCTTACATTCTACTGAGGAACACAATACATTCACTGAAAGGTAAAGACATGAGAATTTAATTAAGGAGAGATCATTAACAATTGGGGAGGGAGGGTCAGTGCTGATTTTCCCAAGGAATGAGCATCTTTGCCTAACTTTGAAAGAAAAAAAACCAAGGATTCTGAGGGAGGAAGCTGAGGAGGAAGAAAATTCTGTGCTAGAAAGATTTCTTGTTACAAAAGAAGTGAATCAGAACATTGAGGATTGGGCTTGAAGAACTGCTAAGAATCCTGTGGAACTGGAGAACAGAGTCAATGGAGGGAATTATATGACCTAAATTTAGCAAGGGGAGTTGAGAATCAACTCTAGAGGACTTTAAATGACAACCTTATAATTTTGGGGTTTTTATTTCTTAATTCAGTTTGGTCCTAGAGGAAACAGGATAGCCTAGAAAGTTTTTGAGCAGGAAATAACATGATCAGACAGGCTCTTTAGGAAGATAATTGTGGTAACTTTGTGGAGAATGAATTGGAAGCAGGATGACAAGGTAGTAGACTGAGGCTTGAGTGCAATGAGGGTTGATTAGGCCTAAAATAAGGATGAGGATGCAGCTGGAAAAGAGAAAAGAGACCCAAAATGTGTTATAAATTGGAAAAAACAACTTGGAGACTGATTGTGGATTAAAGTGAGTGAAGCAGGAAAGGTAGTGGGGAAATGAAAGGAAAGGAAAGAATGGAAGTCATGGCATGAGAATGATTCTAATTTAATGCTACAACTTCTCTATTAATTCATTGAAACTGTAATGAAATAACACTATTCATCTAAGGATGAATGCAAAGAACTTCTGAGCTTATAAGTTATTGGGATAGGTGACACAGTTGATAAAGTGCTGGGCTTGGAGTCAGGAAGACATGAGTTCAAATTCAGCTTCTACATTTACTAGCTATGTGACCCTGGGCAAGTCATTTAATCTTAGTTTGAATCAGTTTTTCTCATCTGAAAATGGTAACAATAATAGCACTTAGCTTATTATATTATATGTGATATAATATAATATTATATATATAATAGAGTTGTTGGGAAGATCAAACAAGATATTAGAAAGCACTTAGCATAGTGTCTAGCACATTAGTGGCATGTAATAAATGTGTGTTCCCTTTATCTTTCCCTTTTAATGGTTAAGTGTCTGCTGTGTGTAGGACTCTATACTAACTGGTTGGATATAGTCTGAAAATAATGAATACTAGTAACCATACCAATTATCTACATCTCTTTGAAGCTTGATTTGCAAAAACACAATCTTCAGGTTAGATAGTCAAAGACCCTGTCCATATTCTCTTTCTCAGTTCTGTAGGGAGTCTGGGGCCCCAGTACTTCAAGGAGGCAGCTTTGCTGCATCAGAATAAACTTGGAGTGGGATAACAATCTCTGAAGCCATGCAACCTGCATCCTAGGTCCAGAGTTTTCTAGATCTATTCCCAATCTCCTGTTTCTTCTTCTAAAATCTGTGTTCTCTTTTAGTGCAAGGTACCTGAACTAAAGAAACAAAGATGGAGAGAAGCAAAGACTTGATTAGGCTGTGCAAAGGACAACTCATTTTTGCATTCCCCTCTCTTACAAAATTACAGCCAAATGGGAAAATCCTAGGCAGATGTCAAATGATACTTAATTGATAGCATTATGCAGTATAAGTCAGTAAGCAGCTCTTTTTCTCTCTTGCTCTCAGCTTCTTCTAATCTGTGGAGTGCCTATTAGCACATGCAGGAGTGTAAAGGTGGATAAGTCTAAGAACCATTTCATCAAAAACCAGTGCCCGAAATTGTACAGAAATGGCATCAAGAAAGGTCACAGAGATATGAGTCTTTGAAAGGGGTTGACCCCAAACTTCTGAGAAACATATGATTCGCCAAGAAATACAAGAAGTGGCTGAAGAAGATGTAAGCTAACAATTCCAAAGCCAACAAGGGCTGAGCAGAGGTCATCAATACCTCTAAGTCCATTGTCCTCAGACCCAAAGTCACTAAGGTTGATGTCCAGTACACTAGCCCCAAGATTACCAGGAAGCACTCTGGCCTCAGGGTTGTCAGTAAATACCCAAGTCCCAAGATCATGAAGCCCTACTCTGAAGTTACCAGAATAATTGACTCTGATGCTGCCAAGCCCATTGACCCCTCAAGGTCACTAAGTCTGACATCAAAGACACCTAATCTGGCCCCAAGACCATTAGGTCTGACACCAAGGTTACTAAATCTGATCCTGAGACAGCTGAGGTCACCAAGTCTGATTCTAAGTTTACAAAGACCAGTGATTCCAAGGTTAATTAGCGTATTGGCCCCAAGCCTGCTGAGTCCACAGACCCTAAGGCAGCCAAAGCCACAAATGCCATGGCTAAGGCCACTAGACTCAAGTCTTCAAAATAGGTGCTTCAGGACAGAAAATCTTTTCAAAATCTTAAACCACCATTTTTTCCCTCAGTCAGGACGTGATTATTCATTATTTTCTACAAATAATGGAAATTGTGAGTCATAAGAAAAAGAAAGTCAATAAGCCATCAGATTTACAGCTAACAAAATCTGAAAGTGATGTGTGGGTCTCCCACGTTGCCAGGCCATGCTTTTCTCAAGTATTTGGATCTTTGGGATTGGGCAAATAGGCTTGGAAATCTTGCCAAAACTCCACTACCCTTTTTCAGTACTTAACTGCATTAGTCCTGCTCAGAGCACAGGAGTGCAGAGGCAAGCAAAAAATTTTAATTAAAAAAGTCGACTGAACATTCTGAAACCTTCAGAAAGGTTCATGTCAGCATCTGCTTGGTAAATGGGTGAGCTTTTTCTTTTTCCTCTTTTGGGTGACAGTTTTTGTCCCGCCCATCATCAAGCAACTATTGTTCCAGGCACTTGATTATACAGCCTGGGAATTAAGGTGTTTGGGTGTAGGAATGTATATGTGTGTGTGTGTGTGTGTGTGCATGCATGTATCTGAACTGGACCAATAGGCTCTTACCATAGAGTTCCTGTGCATCAGAATTTGAAGCCTCACATACCCCTCTGGAGGCCCAGATGAGGAAAGCCAATGATATATTGCCCTAAACTTGATACTCATCCCAGAGAGCACAGAAGGGTGTTGCATGGGAAATGGTGCAGGTGCATGTAGATGGCAAGTCGTCATGCCAGGCCTGGCTGCCTCCCATTCAGGGATGCTGGGTAATGGGTGATTTTCAGCCTGAATCTTCTTCGGGAGCTTGTTTGCCAGAGAAGAGAGCCCCAGAAGCTCAGGTCTATTGACAACTACTCTGCACAATTTGCATGTTAGGAGAACATTTGACTACCATCTAGGTGATCCCAACCCATTGAAAATCAATCACACCCTAGTGTGGTGCATATATGTGTGTGTTGTGTCAGAGTACTCATGCATACACACATGAACACTATAAAAGTTGCTGACACTAGGGATCTTCTGGAATGCATTTGGCAGCTTGGTAAGACAGTACATAATGCCCTGGAACTAAAGTCAAGAAGAAGCTGAGTTCAAGTCCTTCCTTAAGCACTTAGTAGCTGTGTTATCCTGGGCAAGTCATTTAGCTTTCTCTCAGTCTCAATTTCCTTATCTTCTAAAATAGGGGTAAAAACCTACCTCCCAGGGTTTTTATGAGGATGAAATGAGATCATATTTGTAAAGTGCTTTGTAAACATCTAAACACTCAATAACTGTTGGATGATATTGTTACTATTGCTATCATTATTACTGAAACAGATATTCCTCCTCATTTATGTCCCATAGATAACCCTGAACCATTCTCAAATTGTTTCTCCTCCCTTTCCTCCAATTTCCTTAGACTGCAGGAAAACTCAAATATTTGTATCTGAGATATCTCAAGTCTACTCATTGTGGGTTGCTTGGATCATTCAAGGTATCTGAGTATGTCCTAAATTCCTGCCTTTAATTAGTGGACATAGACTAAACTGGGACTAGAGAAATCAGGTTTGGGCCTGTGATCCTTTTTTTAGTTCAAAGTGATGAAAAAACATACTGGAGTGGGAGTTGTATCCTGAGTTTTCATTCCAACTTTCTAACAAATCTGCCTGTGCCCTGCTGGGAAAGTCCTCCAACTTCTTAGGGCCTCAGTGTTCTCATCTGTAAAATGAATGGATTTAACTTGATGACCTCTGATTGTCATAGGCCTCCCCACCTCCAGTTCAAAAATCATGCCTATGAAGTTGATGTTTGACCTAGTTCTGATGGATTATTGTTCTATTTATTCAAAGTCATTTTGGGGGGATAGGAACAGCCACAAATGGGATGGGGTGGGGACTGGGGACCTTTCAAGGGGAGGTCTATCAAAGAGGAGAGATAAATAGGATCTACTCTTTGCCTAAGGACTGTAGGTTTACAAGTAAAACAAACCTTAATGGGACTTAAAAGAGAATTTGCAGGAGATTATCAGTATGTGGTGTGGTTTTATAGCAGGTCTTAACTGCTGGAAACAACACATGTTGCAAAGGAATTCAAAGACTGGTAGAATCTCAAGTTTGGAAAGAGCCTCAAATCCTATTCAGTCCAACCTGAAGGATGGATGGAAAAAAAATAGGAAGAAAAGAAGGAAGTAAGGTAACCTTGATCCTCTACATTGCTGATAAGTGGTGATTTAGCTTTGGCTTAAAGACAACTAATAGGGAGTTGGAAAATGTTGCAGGGAAGGAGGAGGTATCTGCTGCCTCCCAAAAGGCCCCACTCTCTGCTCATATTCAATTATAGTTGTTATAAAATTTGGGTTTTGTTTCCTTCCTCTTGTGATGCTGACATTACCTCTTTGTGGCTTCTTCCAATTGATTCGTGCTCTGCCCTAAGAGGACAAAAAGGTAAAACAAATGAAGTCTGCTCCCTTCTTCTTGACATCCTTGCCAATATCTGAATCCTATTCTTCTTTTTCCCTCCTTTTTCTCTATGCTAAAAAAATTAGGTGATTCAAATGAACCTAGAAGGATGTGGATTTAAAGATGCTCAACATTTTTGCTGCCCTGTGGTGGATACCCTTGAGTCTATCAATGCTTTACCTCCAGTTCAGCATACACAGTGCTCTAGGTGTGGCTTACAGCTTAAAGCTATATGTCTACGTAGTCCTAACATCCTGTTGATTCTTATGGGGCTTGAACTTCACTCAAATTTCCATATGTTTTTATCAGGTGATTTAATGTGGTATAACCACATCTCCCCAATCATATATTTCTAAAAGTGATCATTTTTGGAGAGACAAAAAAAGCTGGAAAGGATCAGTTCATGAATAATGTTAAAATTCAATTAAGGATTTTACATTTGATGTTTGATCCTGTAGGCAATAGGAAGTCATCAGAGTTTACTGAATAATGGGGTAAGGGAAGTGACAAGGACAAATCTAAACTTTTAGGAAAAATGAATCACTAATTGTAAAGAATAAGTGAGTCAAAGAACAAATCATAGGAAAAAATCAATATTGTCATTAAAGAGAAAGACAACAATAAGATAACGTACCAAAATTTGTGGGATGCAACCAAAACAGTAATTAGGGCAAAATTTACTTCTCTAAATAGAAAAAGAACAGATCAATGAATTGAGCATACAACTAAAAAAAACTGGAAAAAAGAAAAAATTAAAAATCCCTAATTGAACATCAAGTTTGAAATCCTAAAAATCAAAGGTGAAATTGATAAGATTGAAAGTTAAAAAAAGTTACTGAGCTAATAAATCAATCTAGAGCTGGTTTATGAAAAAAATAAGATAGATAAGCCCTTGATTAATTTGGTTAAAAAAAGAAATAAGAAAATCAAATGTCCAGTATCAAAAATGAAAAGAGTAAAATCACCGCCAATGCAGAAGAAATTAAAGCAATCATTAGGAAATATTTTACCCAATTATATGCCAACAAATCTGATAATCTGAGAAAAATCAATGAATATTTATGAAAATATAAATTACCCAGATTAATAGATCACAAAATGCAATGCCTAAATAACCTATCTTAGAAAAAAAAAATTGAACAAGCCATTAATGAACTCCCTAAGAAAAAATCCCCAGGACCAGATGGGTTCACAAGTGAATTCTACTGAACATTCAAAGAACAATCAATTCTAATATTACATAAACTATTTGGAACAATAGATGGAGTTCCACCACACTCTATTTATGACACAAATATGGTGCTGATACTTAAACCAGGAAGAGCTAAAACAGAGAAATAAAATTATAGACCAATTTGCCTAATGAATATCAATGTAAAATTTTTTAACAAAATACTAGCAAGGCTAATACAACAATATATCATATGGATAATATATACTATGCCCAGGGGGTATTCATGACAGGAATGCAGAGTTGGCTCAATATTAAAAAAAAAACTATCAACATAATTTACCACATCGATAACAAAACCAACAGAAATCATATGATAGTCTCAATAGAAGCTAAAAAAAAAGTTTTTGTACAAATAAAACCAATGCAGCAAAGATTAGAAGGAAAGAAGGAAGCTGGGAAATATTCTTAATAGCAAGTGTCTCTGATAAAAGCCTCATTTCTCAAATAGATAGAAAACTGAGTCAAATTTATAAGAATACAAGCCATTCCCCAATTGATAAATGTCCAAAGGGTATGAAAAGGCAGTTTTCAGATGAAGAAATCAGAACTATCTAGTCATATGAAGAAATGCTCTAAATCACTTTTGATTAGAGAAATGCAAATTAAAATAACTCTGAGATAGCACATTATACCAATTAGATTGGCTAATATAACAAAAAAAGAAAAAAATACTGAAAGATATGTGGGCAAATTGGACACTAATACACTGTTAGTGGAGTTGTGAACTGATCCAACCATTCTGGAGAGCAATTTGGAATTATGCCTAAAAGGCAACCAAACTGTGTATACCCTTTGATCTAGCAATGACACTACTGGGTCTGTATCACAAAGAGATTATAAAAGGTGGGGCCTGGTCTTTGCCTGGGTCCCCATGCTGAATTGTGCTTTTCTCCCAGTCTGGCAAAACAGACCTTTCCAATCAACCATCCAGATTGTCTTGGGCTGGAAATTTGTTTCACTTTTTTTGTGGGTTCTGCTGCTCTAGGATTTGTTTAGAGCTATTTTTTTACAAGTATTTGGAGGGATTTGGGGGGGCAGCTCAAGCAAGTCACTGCTTTTACTCTGCTATATTGGCTCTACCCCCTTACATTGTTTTCTTTTGCCCTCATCAAGAGGCTTCTTAGTTTTTCACTTTCTACCATCAGAGTGTTATCATTTGCATATCTGAGACTGATGAGGTTTCTCCCAGCAACCTTTATTCTGTCTTTTGATTCATTCTACCTGGCATTTCATATGAAGTATTCTGCATATAAATTAAATAGATAAGGTGACAATATACAGACACACCATACTCCTTTTCCAATCTTAAACCAATCAGTTGTTCCTTGTTTGGTTCTAACTGTTGTTTCTTGGCTCTTATACAAGTTTCTTGGAAGACAAGATGATGCAGTACTCTCCTCTCCCAGGGGACTTACCACATTTTATTGTGATTCACACAGTCAAAGGCTTTAATGTAGTCAATGAAGTAGATTTTTTTTCTGGAACTCCTTTGCTTTCTCCATCATCCAGTGAATATTGGAAATTTGGTCTTTAGTTCCTCTGTCTCTTCAAAAATCAGCCTGTTCTTCTGGTAATTCTCATTTCGCATATTGCTGAAAACTAGCTTCCAAAAGTCTTAAGCATAATTTTACTGGTGTAGCAAATGAACACAATTGTTTCATAATTTGAATATTACTTGTCCTTTCAGATTGGGATGGAAACTGATCTTTTCCCAACTACTGACCACTGTAGAGTTTCTCCAAATTTCCTGGCCTATTAAGTGTAGCACTTTAACAGTATCATCTTTGGGGGTTTTAAATAACTGAGTTGGAATTCCATCACCTCCACTAGCCTTATTGTTTGCAATGCTTCCTAAGGCCCGCTTGTAACTTTATTCTGTAAGATGTCTGGCTCTAGACCACTAGCCACACCTTTGGTGGTGTTAACATCTTTCTTTTATAGTTCATTTGTGTATTCTTGCCACCTCTTCTTAATTTTTTCTACTTCTGTTAAGTCTCTACCATTTTTATCTTTTATTATGCATGTTGTTCATGGAATATTCCCTTGATATCTCTATTTTTTAAGACATCTCTTGTCTTGCCCATTCTATTGTTTTCTTCTGTTTCTTTGCATTGTTCATTTAAGAAAACCTTTTTATCTCATGAAAGTTTTAGGGGACAGATAATGGGTTGCATTTGGTGCATTTTGCGATAAAGATGACTGTGCACATCCAGTTTAGGACATTTAAAAGGCAGCTGATGAGACAGGACTGAAGCTCAAGAAACAGCCTTGGGCTCCATGTAGAGTTGAGATTCATCTGAACAGAGATGATTATTCAACCTAGTGGAGCTGATGAGATCACCTAGTAGAAAAGTAAAAAGGGTAATACTAATAATAATAATTTGCTAACATTTATATAGTACTTACTATGTGCCAAGTACTGTGAAAAGTGCTTTACAGTCATTATTTCATTCCATCTTCATAATAACCCTAGGAAGCAGGTTCTATTATTATCCCCACTTTATTTTTGAGGAAACTGAGATATATAAGGGTTAAGTGACTTGCCCAGGGCCACAAAGCTAGTGTCTGAGGCTACATTTTAACTTAAGTCTTCCTCACTCCATGTTTGGCACTCTATCTCTTATGCCACCTAACTGCAGTGTAAATAGAGAGGATCCAGGACAGAGACTTTGGGGAAAATCCAGTTAGTATACATGACTTGGAACAAGAATTGTAAAAGAGACTGAGAAGAAGCAATGTAAAATACGTAGATGGAGTACCAGGAGAGTGATGTTTTAGAGAGGAAAACCTAGAGAGGAAAGACTGTTTGGGGAGAGAAGGTGATGAGTTGTGCCAAATGGCAGCAGCTGACCACATTATCTCCTAGTCTGTGCCTCCACGCTTCTTGGTACTTCTTGGTGCTTGAGGGATCTGCTTGGACTTCGACTGTCCTCAGTACTTTCACCCCCCCTGTATAAGTCATTCTTTGTTTCCATGACCATGATGCCAAGGTGAGACAAAACAAAACACTCTGAGTTCTACTTCTATTTTTCTGGTCGTTATAAACCTTTCCTTCCTTAGTGCCATCTCCAGTTGTAGCTCACTACATCACCTAGGTCACTGATAAAGACAGTCATTCACTCTGTGATGGATAGGCTGTTGTTCTTTTCACTGAGGCCAAACCCTATGTATATATCATGAATCCCATCACCTCAAATTTCCTCTGACAGATTCCCCTATGCACTGCTATCAAATCCCAATTACTGATGGGCTTATTCCACGCTTTTCATAAAAATGGCCAAGTATCTTCTTCCTAAAAGAAAATAAAAATCTTCACTAGATACTCATGCTGATATCCATGCCATATCTCCTCCTTTCCACAACTGAACTACTACAAAAATCTGCACAAAAATCTGTAGGAGGCAGAGTATAATGAGGTGAGAAATATCATCAGGGTCAAGGCTGGAAAAGGCTATGCAAGCTACCAAGGAGTTTCTGTTTCATCCTCTTGATTTCTCCCTCTTCTCAGGATTCTTTTATTCCTGATTTTCCTGACTGTTCTTTCTCTTTCTCCTTTGGTAAATCTTCATTCCTATTTGCCCCTTAATTGTGGATTTACCCCAAGATTTTGTCCTGATCCTTCTTCTCTTTCTATACTTTCTCTGTTGGCAAACTCATCAGCTCTTAAAGTTTTACTTATTATCTCTCTACAGATTACTTCCACACACACAACCATCTACATGTCTATCTGATTCTGTGTCCAATATTTTCAGCCATAGTTTCACTCCTGAGCTTCAGTCCTGGATCACTAACTGACTATTGGGCAGTGCATTCAGGATGTCCCATATACATCTCAATGTCATCATTTCTTTTTCTTTTTTAAAGTTAATGTTTTTTTTAATTAATTAATTAATTTTTAGTTTTCAACATTCACTTCCACAAGATTTTGAGTTCCAATTTTTCTCCCCATCTCTCCCCTTCACACCAAGATGACATGCATTCTAGATATCCCTTCCCCTAATCTGCCCTCCCTTCTATTACCCCCCCCCTTCTCTCATCTCCTTCCCCTTCTATTTTCCTGTAGGGCAGGATAGATTTCTGCACCCCATTGCGTTGATATCTTCTTTCCTAGTTACGTGTAAAAACAATTTTTAACATATATTTTTGAAACTTTGATTTCCAAATGTTCTCCCTTCCTCCCTCCTCACCCACCCTCATTGAGAAGGCAAGTAACTTGATACAGGTTATACATGTGTATTCATGTAAAATACTTCTATAATAGTCATGTTGTGAAAGACTAACGATATTTCCCTCCATTCTATCCCACCTCTCACTTTTTGTATTCTCTCCTTTGACCCTGTCCCTCCTCAAAAATGTTTGCTTCTGATTATCTCTTCCCCCAATCTGCCCTCCCTTCTATCATCCCCCCCCTCTCTTACTCCCTTCCCCGTATTTTCCTGTAGGGTAACAAAAATTTACATACTCAATTGTGTGTGTATGTTATTCCCTCCTTAAGCCAAATCTGATGAGAGTAAGATTCATTTATTCCCTCTCATCTCCCCCCTCTTTTTCCTCCATGGTAAGGGTTTTTTCTTCCCTCTTTTATGTGAGGTAATTTACGCCATTCTACCCTCCCAGTACAATCCTCTCTCACCCCTTAATTTTATTTTTTAAATATCATCCCTTCATATTCAACTCACCTTGTTCCCTCTATCTATATTTATATTCCTTCCAACTACACTAATATTGAGAAAGGTCTCATGAGTTATAAATATCATCTTTCCATGTAAGAATGTATACAGTTCAACTTTAATAAGTCTCTTATGATTTTTCTTTCATGTTTACCTTTTCATACTTCAGTCATATTTTAAAGTCAAATTTCCTATTCAGCTCTGGTCTTTTCACCAAGAATGCTTTTCCACTGTTTACTCATATTCCTGGCCAATTACTTGACTTTTAAACTCTTTGTTAGGGTAGGGCTCTGCTTCCAGTGTGGAGAAAAGATTCAGGGGTTTATGCAGCAGTTTTCAGAGATACTCCTAGGGATGTGTAAATTTTCAGTTCTTCCAAAGTGGTATGAACAAAGGAGAAGTGTTTACTCCTTTCCTGGCCTGTGCTCTGATCTATGAGTGACCACAAGCACTCTTTTCTGTCTTGGAACTGTGAGGAGGATTCTCTCTCCACTGCTGCCACAAGCTCTGCCACACCAGGACTCCTCCTCACCCCAGGATTACCACCCAGTACCACCTTCCAGATTCAAGCATGGGCAAAACAAGAGAATCCTGCTTCAGTGCCAGCAAAGAGGTGCCTGCAATCCCCCTGTGATCAGCTACTGGATCCCCCACCTTCTGTGGGCCTACAGCTCCAGAAGCAGCCACTACCCTGAGGCTACACCAGGGTGCTTCTCTCTCAGCCAGGTTCGGCAGACCCTTCCTACTGACCTTCTAAGTTGTCTTTGGTGTTCATGGGTTGAAAAGTCCAGAAACCACCACAGTTTCTCATGATTCACTCCCTTAAAGTCTGCTCCCCATTCACTGGGGCCTGGTCTTTGCCTACATGGCCCATGCTGAACTGTGTTCCTCTCCCAGACCAGTGCAGCAGACCTTTCCCATCAACCATCCAGGCTGCCTTGGCCTAGAAATTTGTTTCATTCTGTCTTTTTGTTGGTCCTGCTCTTCTAGAATTTGTTTAGAGTCATTTTACCATATTTGAAAGGGGTTAGGGGAGAGTTCAAGCAAGTCACTGCTTTTACTCTGCCATTTTGGTTCTGCCCCTCTCAATGTCATCATTGCTTAACAACAAGTCATCTCTCCCCCAAATCTGCCTCCATCCCAGGTTCCTATTGACTGTCAGGCATGGCATAATTCTTTCACTCACCTCATCAATAACTTTTCTCTCTTTTCACTCCACACACACATACACAACACACACACACACACACACACACAGAGAGAGAGAAAGAGAGAGAGAGAGAGAGAGAGAGAGAGAGAGAGAGAGAGAGAGAGAGAGAGAGAGTATCTCACTCTTGTTAATTAGACTTCAACAATATGTCATGAATCCACCCCTTTCTCTTTACTCACAGTGCTGGCTATGTCTTTAGTTCAGCTTTTCTCCCCCTCTTTCCTGGATAATTTCAAGAATCTCCTAATTTCTCTCCATGCCTTGAGTCTCTTCCACCTCCTGGCTTTCCTGGCTTTCTTCAAGTCATATCTAAAATGCCCTCTTTGGTGATGATTCCTGGTCACACTTAATGCTAGTCCCTCCCTTCTATTGATCATCCTCTCTCTAGCTTGTTTGTATACAATTGCTTGCATGTTGTCTCCCCCATTAGATTGTGAGCTCCTCAGGGGCAGGGACTGGCTTTTGCCCTTCTTTGTAACCCCAGTGTTAGTACAGTGTCATGGAAGACACTTAACAAAAGCTTATTGACTGGCTGTCTCTTCCTTCTTCGGTCCATCCTCCATTCAGCTCCCAAATAGGTTTTTCCATAGTACAGGCTTGTCCTTTTCCATTATATTTGGTGCCAGGATCACTACTTATCTCTGAGATTTCAATTTGACGGTCTCATGATTTGTTCTAGTATCTTCCAAGTCATCAAGATGAAACTGACTGAGCTTTAATTACATGGACCATCTCCACCCACTTCTCCTTTTTACACACCCGCACTTGCTTTGCCCTTTTCTAGTTTCTAGCATTTGTCCTACTAATTCTGAGTCCTTAAAATGTATGCCTCGTAATTTGGTTACATAATCCAGCAATTCCTCAAGAATCCCAAGATGCATGCCATCTCTTTGAACTTATCTGAATACAATTTTGTTTTTTCTTGAAATGTTCTGCAAATGTGTTCTGCCTACTTTTAGCATGGAGTTCCTTCCTCCTTTTAAGGAAGCCCAGGGAGCTCCCTTGCTGGTTATCTGATTGCAGTTGAATGTATTTTATAAAGCCAGGTTTTAAGTATGAAAAGTCTCTGCCTTTTTATAGCAATATGTTATCATCCCACCTCACTCCCACCTGGTGTCAATTATGGATGTAGCATTTGATTCAGTCCTCCTCCTTTGCCTTACATACTTGAATGGCATTTCCCTGGCATCCAATCTATATCTTACTGAAAGCTTCACCTCTTTTCTTACTTTACATTTTCTGATCTTATCTCTACTTAACCTTTATGTTCCTTTGTACCCCTGTCTGCTACCTGCCCTTATTTCCACTTCATGTAACATCTTCTTTTGTCATTCAGCTCTCAGTATAGTCCTGGAGTTGACAAAAATCAATCATCCACCTAGACTGTCAGGATTTCCTAGGCCATGACATCATTGATGCTTATATGCCCCAGAATTGTCCTAAGAGTATCAAGTCCCTTCCCCTCTACCAGATCTTTCCTACTTCATTAATTGATTCATTTATTCATTTCATTCAACAAGGCACTCTTCTAGATCCTTGAGCTGTGAAGATAAACAAACATCAACAACCTCTCCCCCCACTTTCCCCACCATGAGTGCCCTGTGGGTAGGGGAAAGGAGGGAAGAAGGGAATAAGAAAGAGCAGAAGCAAATTTTCCAGGGCCACACAGTAAGTAACTTAGTAGCCGACTGCTGAATTCCAACAAGAAAAGAGCAATCTCTAAGGTCCAGGAATGTGTATTGTATTTGGAGGGAGTCTGATCCAAAGGAGCTTATGAGAATTCTGGGTCCAGGAGGTAAAAATCCAATCTGCCTCTCCACATCCCCTTCTCTTTTCACTGTTAGTTGATTTCATTGCCTTCATTTCAAATGACACAAGATTTGTAAAGTGCTTAGCAAAGTGCCTGGCATATAACAGGAGCTTAATAAATGCTTATTTTTCCCTCTCACTTCCCAATCTTTAACACTGCTATCATGTTGCTTTGATTTCTTCCAAGTTTATTTTGCAACTCAGACTTCATCAACTCCATCCATGTGTAGAAGAATAGAACCAAGAGGGTCTGCCCAATTTGTTCTTGTTGTTTCACTCCAAACAAATTGCCGACAAGAGCCTGGGTCACCTTTTGTCTGTGTTGTTTGTAATTTTCTCTAACCCATTGTATTATTTGCTGGTTCATCTATTAGGAGTTCAATTCCCTTCTCACTAGGGAATGTTCATCTGAAATTGGAGGGAGAGGGGGTGAATTCATCACCACTCATGTAGTTTTTTGGTTTGGGAATCTAAATGTGACAGCTAGTTCTCGTCTTCTTAAATTCAGGCTTCTTCTACCCCAAATATTATTCAGCCTTCTTCTTCATGGACCTCAGCACCCAACTTGTCAAAATCTATATTAAACAGCAACTCTGCACAAGCAATCATGTTCAGTGCTGGAGATCATGCCCCTTTCTGTTGACATTTCCTCCATGGTGGGTGTGTTGGTAGCATCAATAGGGTCCTCTTGGAGAGAGAAATTCAGAGATATGGAATGATCTCCTCTAATGTAGTATTAGTCTTGAAACTTGAGTCTATGCTTCCTGCCACAATGAAATCAGAAGGGAAATCATTCAGCCAATGCTGTCCTTAAAAAATTTGGTCTAGGAAAATTTACACCTAGACAATCCCATGGATACTTAACACTATTCATGCAGCCAAGATTAAAAGTGGAAAGTCACGGTATCTGGGCAGCAAGGAATAGACTTCTTAAGTCTTAGTAACAGGGATAAAAATCAACATTCTCACTCCTGACTGCCATTGTTTTGGCCCTGAATCTCTGAGTACTGGCTAGTTTCCTTCAGAGGCAAAGGCAACTTTCAAAGTCTGTTCTAACATCCTCCATCAAAACTGAGTAATTAATTTTGAAACTTCAATGAGCACCCTGCAGTGTATTTTTTTATATGAAGGAGGTCCAAGCCAGCAGCTGGGATCATCACCCCAGTCACTTTTGAAGCTCTGGAAATTAATTGAAAGCTACTGCCTCATTTTCTAATTTTGCAGGCAGCAGCAGAGATAGCAAAAGTGAAACTTCCAGGACTTTAATTAATTAATTACCTCAATTTGATGGACAGAATGTTGAGGGAGTATTGTCTTAACAGGCTTTTGCTGCCAGGCTGTTCCAGAAGGAAGCCAGAGAATCTGGGCCCAAACAGAAGAAGGGGTGATGAGGCAAAATGACTTTAATTAGCTCATGGCTATTCTCCTTCTAATAATTCCTGTCTCAAACTATTCTAATTAAGGTGAGCAGCAGCTCAGTGGAAAACCTGTGCTGGCTCATGGAGCACTGAGCTGTGGGAGCTAGGAGCTTCATTTCTTTCTTCTTGAGGGCAGGTGGGAACTGAAGTATGCCCATCACTTTAGTCCTTAGGGTGGGGTCTGACAAGCAACTAGCCAGAATGGGCATGGAATGGGGACAGGAAGAGGAGGAGAGGGGAATTCAAGGTATGGAATAGAAAGCTCCCCACAAATCTTTGAGCATCCTTAACAATATCTATTACATGTCACATTTTGGAAATGTCTGGCATTGTGTTTATTAAGCCGGCATGCAAGGCAGGGGCTATTTATTAATTATGATCTCTGTAAGATCACAATTATATAGAGATGTGTTCCCAGGAGGCTCACTAGCTGGTAGAGTCGATGGATTCTCACTTTTCTATGTTTGATTATGGTTCAGGTTTCTAAGACAACAATCTGTGAGCAATAGTAATCTGCAGATGTCTTTGCTCTATATCAAACTATGGCCATAATGCACAGGCAGCAAGAATCCCAGGTCAAACACAAACACTCCTTTCTGCCAAAGAGAAACTGAATTAAAATAGACACTTAACGAACTCTCTACTGATGCATCTCTGGAATGCCTACCATTGTCCAAGTTCAAACTGATTGGCCAGCCACCTGACAATGCTAGACACCTTTGATCTCTGATGTTGATAATGTTCATAGCTCCAAGATTAGGCTGTAAAGTGAACTCATTCCTATTCCCAATCAGTCCCAAGCCACTGGGATATAAAAGAACAATTTGTATGTTTCCTCCATGCTAACAATCAGGGCCTACAATTATTGAGGTAGTCTGTCCTCTTGGTGGTTGATCATTGTTTCTTAAAGAAAGGAACTTTTTTTAATTAATTATTTTTAGTTTTCAACATTCACTTTCACAAGATTTTGAGTTCCAAATTTTCTCCCCATCTCTCCCCTCCACCCCAAGATGGCATGCATTCTAAATACCCCTGCCCCCAATCTGCCCTTCCTTCTATTATCCCCCTCCCTTCTCTTACCCCCTTCCCATTCTATTTTCCTGTAGGGCAGGATAGATTTCTATACCCCATTGCCTGTATATCTTATTTCCCATTGCATGTGAAAACAATTTTTAACATTTGTTTTTAAAACTTTGGGTTCAAAAAAACAAACAAACTTTGGGTTCCAAATTTTCTCCCTCCCTTCCTCCCCACCCACCCTCATTAAGAAGGCAAGCAACATTATACAGGTTATACATATGTAGTTATGCAAAACACTTCCATAATAATCATGTTGTGAAAAACTAACTATATTTCCCTCCATCCTATCCCACCCCTCATTTATTCTATTCTCTCCTTTGACCCTGTCTCTCCAAAAAAGTGTTTTATTCTGATTACCCCTGCTCCCAATCTGCCTTACCTTCTATCATCCCCCCTCTTATCCCCTTCCCCACCCTATTTTCCTGTAGGGTAAGATAGATTTCCATACCCAATTGAATCTGTATGTCATTCCCTCCTTAAGCCAAATCTGATAAAAGTAAGATTCATTCATTCCCTCTTACCTCCCCCCACTTCCCCTGCACTGTAAAAGATTTTTATTACCTCTATTATGTAAGATAATTTACCCCATTCTACCTCTCCCTTTTCCCTTCTCCCAGTATAATCCTCTCTCACCCCTTAATTTCATTTTTTTAGGTACCATCCCTTCATCTTCAACTCAGCCTGTGCCCTCTGTCTATATATATAGACAGAGGGCACAGGTTGCCATATATATATATATATTTCCCTTCCAACCGCCCTGATACTGAGACAGGTCTTATGATTTACAAATATCATCTTTCCATATAAGCATGTAAAAAGTTCAATTTTAATAAGTAGATTGGAGGAATTTTTGAGGGAGTTAGGTTATAGTGTCAAAATACTTCTTAATGGTCTTTGAGTCACTTCTGTAGTGCAGCATGACTTTAGCAAGACATCCCATGATTAGCACTCCTTAGACCCATGGCATACCCTTCCATCAAGACTTGACATACTACAAAGACCCTGGAAATTATTTTTCTTCCTAGTCTATGAAGAGAGAAGACTAACTTCATGTCATGACTGAAAGGTGGGCTTCTTTCCCTTTACAACTTCCATTTTGTGGGAATCTTGGAAGAAGAAGGGAGATTTAGAAGGTTGTGGGATCTCCCCTGACAATTGGAGTGAAAGTGAAATCAAAGTGGCTGGTGACGGTGATATATTTGGTTCCCTTTCTCAAACCATAGCCTCCAGGCAAAACCATTAGACGGGCAAATTAGAAAGACAAGTTGGACACACAAAATTTTGTTGGTGTTGTTTGTTTGTTTGTTTGTTGTTGTTGTTGTGGGAGATCAGAGAAAAATAAGAGGACCAATTCCTTATCCCAACTCTTTGCCTTATTTCAGTTGGGTATGATGGATACTTGCACCTAATCATGTACTTTTATTCTGTTAAAGATTTCATCTGCTGACCTAATATTATTTCTCATTAGTGCTTATGATGCCTCTTACCTTGTATTTCCTTGTGTCCTATTGTTTGTAGCATGAGGGTACAGAATAACCCTGGAAATCCAAAGAAAGGGTGCCCTTTCCTAGTGTAAGGGATCATCTCAACTTTTAGAGATCCCACCCTCTCTATACAGTGAGCATCCTCCCAAACTGTTTCATCATTGTACTTCCAAAGGTATAATTGTCTGTGAGCCATTTTAAAGTCTGCCTCATCAGAAATGAGCCTAACCCTCATTTCTGTGCAGGGTCCAGGGACACTAGGTTTTAAGGCTAGGCATCAGAATTCCAAGTTTGAGATTGACATTAAGAGTGACAGCAAGTCCTGAGTCCACTGATCATAGATTTTTATTTTTTAATTGAGAAAAACAAAATGACAGTTTATCCACTTGGCATATTACCTACAATGGGAACTTCATAAATGCTTACCTAATGGATTTAAAAGACTTTCCTTCAGCTCGCCATGTAGGCATCAAGAGACACAAAGTCTATTTCCCATGAGGAATACAAAGATAACCTTAAAAGAGTTGAGGCGAGCACTTCTAGGTCTGTATCCCAAAGAGAACATAAAAATGGTAAAAGAATCCACATGTGCAAAAATATTTATAGGAACTTTCTGTGGTTACAAAGAACTGGAAATTCAGGGGATGCCCATCAATTGGGGAATGGCTGAACAAGTTGTGGTATATAAATGTAATGGAACGCTATGGTGCTATAAGAAATGATGAGGGGGCAAAGCCAAGATGGCAGAGGGAAAGCAGTGACTAGCTTAGCTCTACCCCAAACCCCTCCAAATACCTATAAAAATGATTCTAAACAAATTCTAAAGCAGCAGAACCCACAAGAAGACAGAGTGAAACAAATTTCCAGCCCAAGACAGCCTGGATGGTTGAACAGAAAGGTATATCACACCAGGCTGGGAGAGGAGCACAGTTTGACATGGGTGCACAGGCCTCAGTAACCCTGGAGCAGGCCTCAGAGGACTGAATTGCTGGCAGCTGTGGTGGTTTCCAGACTTCTTAACCCATGAACACCAAAGACAACTTAGAAGGTCAGTGGGAAAAATCTGTGACTGCAGTGAGAGAGAGAAGGTAGATTTCAGCCACAAGTCCTGAGCATGAGTCACAGCTGCCTCCTGAGTTTCTAGCAAACAGACTTAGGGGGAATTGAGTGGTTGATCAGAGGGGGATTGCAGGGATCTCTTTGCCAGTGCTGAGGCAGGAACCTCTTGCTTTGCCCGTGCTTGGATCTGGGTCACAGCTCTGAGGGGCTGTCCTGGGGTGAGGAGGAACTCTGGCATGGTGGAGCTTGTTGTGGTGGTGGAGAGGAAACACCCCCCCCATCATACCACCTTGGAAGAACTGAAAATTTACAGGTCCCTAGAAGTAGCTCTGAAAACATATGTACAAACTGCTGAAGCTTGGGACAGTACATTCTCCACATCAGAAGCAGATTCTTACCTTAAGAAAGAGTTTAAAACTCAAGAAATTAGCCAGGATCATGAGTAAACAGTACAAAAAGGGTCAGACTATATTATCTTACTTTGGTGACAAAGAAGATCAAAACATACAACGAGAAGAAGACAACAAAGTCAAATCTCCTACATCCAAAGCCTCTAAGAAAAATATGAGTCACTCCCAGGCCTTGGAAGAGCTCAAAAGGGATTTTGAGAAGAAAGTAAGGGAAGTAGAGGAAAAACTGGGATGAGAAATGAGAATGATGCAAGAAAATCATGAAAAACAAGTCAACAACTTGCTAAAGGAGACCCAAAAAAATACTGAGGAAAATAACACCTTAAAAAATAGCCTAACCCAAATGGCAAAAGAGGTCCAAAAACCCAATGAGGAGAAGAATGTTCTAAAAAGCAAAATTGGCCAAATGGAAAAGGAAGTCCAAAATCTCACTGAAGAAAATACTTCCTTAAAAATTAGAATAGAACAATTGGAAGCTAGTGATTTTATGAGAAATCAAGACACTGTAAAACAAATCCAAAAGAATGAAAAATTAGAAAACAATGTGAAATATCTCATTGGAAAAGCAACTGACCTGGAAAATAGATCCAGGAGAGAGAATTTAAAAATTATCGGACTATCTGAAAGCCATGATCATAAAAAGAGCCTAGATATCATCTCTCAAGAAATGATCAAGGAAAACTGTCCTGATATTTAAGAACCAGATGGCAAAATAGAAATGGAAAGAATACACCGATCTCCTCCTGAAAGAGATCCCCAAAGGAAAACTCCTAGGAATATTGTAGCCAAATTCCAGAGTTCCCAGGTGAGGGAGAAAATATTGCAAACAACCTGAAAGAAACAATTCAAATATTGTGGAACCACAATCAGTATAACACAAGATTTAGCAGCTTCTACATTAAGGGACCAGAGGACATGGAATATAATATTCCGGAAGGCAAAGGAGATAGGACTACAACCAAGAATCACCTACCCAGCAAAACTGAGTATAATCCCGCAGGGGAAAAATGGTCATTCAGTGAAATAGAGCACTTTCAAACATACTTGATGAAAAGACCAGAGCTGAATAGAAAATTGACTTTCAAATACAAGATTCACGTGAAACTTGAAGAGGTAAACAGGAAAGAGAAATCATAAGAGACTTATTAAGGTTGAACTGTTTACATTCCTGCATGGAAAGATGATATTTGTAACTTATGAGACCTTTGTCAGTATTAGGGTAGTTGGAGGGAAAGAATTATATGTATGTATATAGATAAATAGAGGGCACAGGGTGAGTTGAAGATGAAGGAGTCATATCTGGAGAATAAAATTAAGGGTGAGAGAGGATTATACTAGGAGAAGGAGATAGGGAGAGGTAGAATGGGGTAAATTATCTCACAAAAAACAGAAAAAAAAGGCTCTTACTGTGGAAAAGAAACAGGGGAAGAGGGAATGAGTGCATCTTATTCTCATAAGATTTAACTTAAGGAGGGAATAACATACACACTCAATTGGGTATGTAAATCTGTCTTACCCTACAGGTAAGACAGGGGGGAAGGGGACAAGGGAGTAGGGGGATGATAGAGAGGAGGACAGAGTGAGAAAGGGGGTAATCAGAAGCAAATACTTCCGAGGAGGGATAGGGTCAAAAGAAAGAATAGAACAAATAGGGGAGTGGGATAGAATTAAGGGAAAGAGTTAGTTCTTCACAGCATGTCTACTATGGAAGTATTTTGCATAACTGCACATATATAACCTATATTTAGTTGCTTGCCTTTGCAATGAGAGTGGGTGGGGAGGGAGGAAGGGAGGAAATTTGGACCCCAAAGTTTTAGAAACACATGTTTAAAAAATGTTTTCACATGCAACTGGGAAATAAGAAATACAGGAAATGGGGTACAGAAATCTATCCTGCCCTACAGGAAAATAGAAGGGGAAGGGGATAAGAGAATGAGGGCAGAGATAGAAGGGAAGGCAGACTAGGGGAAGGGGTATTAAGAATGCATGCCATCTTGTGGTGGGGGGAGGGGCAAGATGGGGTGAAAATTTGGAAATCAAAATCTTGTGGAAGTAAATGTTGAAAACTAAAAATAAATAAAGTTATTAATAAAAAAAAGAAATGATGAGCAGGCAGACTTCAGAGAAACCTGGAAAGACTTATATGGACTGATGCTGAGTGAAGTGAGCCAAAGAGGAGAACATTGTATACAGTAACAACCATTTTGTGTGATGACTAACTTTGATAGACTTAGTTTTTTCTCAGCAATTCAAGGATGTAAAACATCTCCAAAAGTCTCATGCTTGAAAATACTATCCATATCCAGAGAAAGAACCATGGAGTTTGAATGCAGATTGAAGCATACTATTTGCTCTTTTTTTCCCCTCTGTTTTGTTTTGTCTCTTCTTTCTTGTGGTTTCTCCTGTTGGTTCTAATTCTTCTTTACAACATGACTAATGTGAAAATATGTTTAATAGGAATGTGTACGTACAGCCTATATCAGATTGCATGCTGTCTTGGGGAGGGAGTTGAGGAAGTAGGGGAGAAAATTTCAAACTCAAAAGCTTATGGAAGTGAATGTTGAAAAGTAAAAATAATTTAATAAAATAAAAAAATAGTTGATGTGATGAGAGTTGGTTGTAAGTGGTAATTGCTTGATTGTGACGCAGTATGTCCATGACAAACACCAGTGGACAGATGCTTTGTAGGCAACACTAGACAGTGCTGAACCTTTAGATATAGACTTTTTCCTCCATTGCTGTGGCATATTCAAAATAGAATGCTTATCTACTGTATTTACTTTACCAAAGGTCTCACGAAAGCTGAGCTGAGTTGACTTACTCAAAACTCATGTGGCATCTTGAATAGTGAAGTGTCCGAAACCAAATGTGAAGGTTCCATTGCTATTAAAGACATCAATAGGTTAAGATAAGAATTCCAGCAGAACTGTCCACTTTCCTGCGTGGTTGTTGTCCTCATTCTATTTTTGTTGTTCTTGGAATCATTTAGTTCAGTTAGATCTCATGACAAAACTTCCAGTCTTACTTTCCCCTTTCTAATATTTCACTACTTTAAAAGGGCATTATTCACAATATATCATCTTTCTCTTTCATATTGTTTTGAACATTAGTTTTTATCCTAAGTCTATGCCTTTGTTTGTGCCCATGACACTCAATTTGACAAAGAGATCAAGTGCGGCTTACTGAGGCGCTCTTTTCATTGTCTTCATTACCTCTTGGGCATGCTTATTTTGCCTTAATGAAATTTCTCTAAGGGATGTAGATAACATGAATCCATTTCTTTGAAGTCATTGTCCATTTTTTCAGTATTTTATTCAAGCTTATGCCAGTTGCTAGAGAAGTTTCTGTTAATCTGAACAAACTTTGAAACTCTGAGTGTAGTTAAAATAGCTAAATCTATGTCTACTGGTCAGTATTGCTAAGCAAGGGATGGTCATCCTCCTTAGGCTGACCACTAGTGTCAATACTCTCTGAAAAACCAGGCAAAAGGAAAACAAAAGTCTTCATTTCTTTGATGCTTAAGATGAAATATACATTCTTGGGTATAGTTTCAGTACTAAGTGCAGTAAGAGTGTTGCGTAATGGAGAGATAATTGACCTTAAAGCAAGAAAGACCTGAGACCAGGTCCCACTTCTGACACATGCTGTCTGGTTTACCCTGGGCAAGTCATTGAACCACTGTGTTCAGGTAACTCCCTAAGGCTATTAGTTGAAGAGAAGATGCCAACATACACCTGGAGGAGTTTCATCAGCTGGGAATCCCCTATCCCAATAAGTCCATAGATCCAGACTTTAACTCACTAAATATATGAGAATACACACAAATGGCTCCCCCCACTTAGAGTATCCTAATAATAGTAATAATACCTTTAGAATATTAGTTTATTTTTTAAATTAAACAATAATAAGGTCATGAAGTCCCCCAGTTGTCCCACCAACTTTAGAATAGTATTTCTACCTCCTTCGCACTCTACCTCTTGCAATTCTCAAATGGGAGGTTGCTGAACATATAAAATCCCAGTGCATCTTAAGGCAGAAAAAGAAAAGGAAATACATTGTAAGATGTCCTAAAAGGAGAGCATCCAGTATTCCCAATTGATTATAACAGCAAGTGATTACATTGTCTTCACTGGATTCTTTCAGATATTACATAGTTCAGAAAAAACAAATTGTCTGGATAAAAAAAAATCAGTTTTGTGTTATTTGGAATGATATGTTTAAGATTTTCCTCCTTTTGTTCCATTTAGTTGTTTCTGTTTCTATTTCAAGTCTTTTGTGTTTGTTAGGCTGCAATGGTTTATGCCATATTTTAAACTGGTGAATGCCATATACTTTACTTAATCAGGCTTAAATGTTTCTCCAGGACACCTGGACTTGGGACTGAGAATGATCATGTTCTTCTTCCCTTGGCTGTATGCCCTGGTGATGCTTGATAAATTGCTAGAGTAATTTGTAAAGGTTAAACTTTCACTATGAGTCCTAGCAAGTAAAAGCCCAAGGACATGGGACATAGAAATAGACAAATGTTGGGAGAGGGACAGAGAGAGAGTAAGAGCCTCATGTTTGGAGGGGGTGTGTGTGGAAGATAGGGAGGTATAAAAGACCTGAGTTTGGAGTGGATGGCATAAAGATGCTGGTGACCTAGAAGGGGCACTGCACAGGAGGAGGACATGTAAATAAAGACCTCTATCTCCTCCCCTCCTCCTTTACATGGAGTAAATTGGACTTTTCTAATTGGACTTTTACTGTGTGATTGTTTGCAACTGTCCTTCAGGAAAACTCTGAGAAGTAAGCAGTTGTCCAACGCTACTCACTCCTTATGGTGAAGATGACAGTATCTCAGCTCAGCCACAGAGAGCCAAAGTTCCATGGGCTCCCCTTTCCCTTTGATCCATGGACTATTTGTGCCCAACCTGTGGAAGAACTTTCTGAGTTCATATTGGAATGATCAACCACAGTTAGACCAACTGTTCCTTGACCCCAACATAGTGATGTCATTTAGGTCCTCTTCAAGAACAAGGGACACCAACCAACCAACCAACATTTCATCTGGCACACAGCTGACTTGGAGGGTCAGCAACTCTGAACTTCCTTAACTTCTTGAAGTCTTATCTTTTTTCTAAGTGATTCAATGGATATAATAACAATATAATAATAAATAGCATGTATATAGTGCTTACTATATTCCAGGTACTATTCTAAGAGCTTTATAATTATTATCTCATTTGGTACTCACAACAATCCTGGGAGGTAGGTTCTATGGTCATCCTTATTTACAGATGAGGAAACTGAGGCAAAATATAGTTAAGTGACTTGCCCAGGGTCACACAACCAGAGCCATCTCAGGCTAGATTTGAACTCAGGTCTTCCTGACTACAAGCCCCCTAGTCTATGTCTATGGACATGAAAGCACTAAGTAAATAATTTGGATGTTTCCTACAAAGGATAGTCTGAAAAACTGGTTGTTTATACCCAATAGGGTTTTAGATTCTAATTTGGGAACCTCATAGCAAATAAATGGAAACAGAAAATGTTACCAAGACATTTTGCAAAGCCCCCAGAAACCTTAAAGAAGCTCCATTCAGCTTGTATTGCTCTCCATATGACCAGCTCGAATAACTTTTTTTTCCTTCTCCCCTCCAGACCTTTACTACCTTCTCTGCCATAAGTACTGCACTCCTTTCTTCTGGCCCCCCTGATGTTTTACTCCTCACTTGTCCTCTGACATGTTGGGAGCTGTATATGCATTTAATTTCCCTTACAGTAAATTATGCTCCACAATTACCTCCAAAGCATTAAATTATGTTCAATAAGCAGCTGTCCTATGTCTACTATGTCCCTGACAATTGTTCCTACAAAGGGAAAAAGGAAACAGGAAATCTGCCCTTAAGCAGTTTATATTTTTCCTGGGAAGCGGGAGGGTGAACAACACCCAGATGGGGAATTTCAGAATGGAAGGGTTTTATTGTTCATCTAACTTAATCCCCTTATTTTCTTGAGGACAACATAATTCCAGAGAAGTTATGCGACTTCAATGTAACAGGCCTAGTTAGAGACAGGCCCGAGGCTAGAACTGAGTCCTCAACTCAGTGACCATGTTGTAGGAACAGGAAGGTCCTTTGAGGTCAATGACTCCATCGTCTCCATTTGCTATATGAAGAAGCTGAGGTCCAGAAGGATCAGAGGGCCATGCTAAAGGGGTTGACTTAGCATTTCTTCATTGGAAGCTAGTGAAGAGGCTGGTGAGAGAAGGGGTTGGTTTGGTATTGTCTGGTCCATGTTTTCCTCACCGTATCTTGTAAAAAAACAACCTGTTCGTACAGCACATCCGCGTTCTAGTTGGTTTAACTGGAAAGAGTAAGTATGATGACATGATGGATTTTTAAAATAATAAAACAGTAACTAATGCGTCTGTGGTGCAGCAAAGCTGGCAAAGGGTTGTGAAGACATTTGAGTTTCTCAGTGAGCCCATGGGAGAAGCAGTATTGTGGAATGGAGAATGCTATTGCTGGAAGGAATCTCAGTGGCCAGTGTTGGCTAATTTCTGTACCAGAGGAGCTTCTCCATTGTAACATCCCCTAAATGTACTCATTCAGCTTTTGACTGAGGAGCTCCCATGAAGCACCAGGTACCTTCTCTCAGGCAGCCCCTTCCACTTATGGACAACATTAATTCTTAGCAAGTCTGTCTTGATATCAAGCCTAAATTGGCACCTTTACAATGACCATGCACCACGCTGGATTCTGTTTGATCCATCTTCCACAGGACAACCTTTTCAACATTTGAGCAGTTAGCATGTTTTCCTGATTGGCGAGTCCCTAGCCTAGACCACCATTTTACTCTCTGAACTTCATGTAGACTTCCTTGTGAGTCTGGAGAGGCCTCTGTTCTGAGGTCTGCTCTCCTTACTGGTTAGTCCTTGGCCTGATCCCCCAATAAATAAGTGGGCACCCTCCTTCCCAGCCTCACCTCTTTCTAGCTCCCCTCTATTGGCTGTCTCCTCACATTAAAATATAAGTTCCTCAGAGGTAGGAGCTATTTTGTTTTGTTTTGTTTTGTTTTGTTTTTTTGTATTCCCAGCACTTAGCCCAGTGCCTGGCATAGAGGAAGTGTTTAATGAATGCTCTATTTGTCCAACATTCCGTCTCCCTCAGTCTCTGTATTTTATCTGTCCATCTCTTTGGGTCTTCTCTTCTCTCTGCTAAGCACCCTCAATTGCCTCAGCTGATTGTCACCAGGTATGCCCTTCCCCACCCTGGTTACCCTCCTCTTGATGCTTTCCAAAGTGAGATGTGTCCCTTGGCTCCCAAGAGCCTCTTGGATTGGCATGTACAGAAATCTATTGGCAAGAACAGCAGCCAGACAAAGTCAGCAGGGTCTTTTCCCTTTGTCTAGGGTTCCTACTCTCATATTTGTCACATAGAAAGCATTTGCCATTGTGCTGTTTCTGGCTATATTTTGCTCTGCCTTCTGGCTCTAACACTGCTGGGCTCCATACATTTGATTAATGAATGTGATGCCTCTTCCTGGTCCCTTCTCTCTCCCTTTGCACTGTGGATACTCTCTCAACTATATTTGTTGCTAACAACAACAGCCTTCTAAAAGCATTCACTCCCTTTACCTGCAGTTTGGACTCTTTCTTTCAATAAAACATTTCTGGAAGGCTTCTGCTCTATGTACCTTTTTATATAATTGGTGTGCTGGGGCCAAGGGCTACAACTTGTATGAATAAAGAAACAGGGATCATAGCTACTGCAGGGAAAGTACTGACAAAATATTTATGGCCCCTTCTCCTCCATTTGTGGATTGGCTGGGATGAGCTTTCCTTCACTCTTTCCTTCATTCCCATGACTTAGCTGCCTTCCCCCTGCCCCTGACTCCTCATCCCTATGGATTCCTTCTAACATTGCTATTCCTCCAAGAATCTCTATTTTTGAGGAAGTGACCAAACCATCCATGTTTCCTTCTCCCACCACTGAGTGTGTACTGCCTTCTCTCTACCCTGTCTTCAGTTTAATTTTTCCCCCATTGGAATATAAGCTCCTTGAGGGCAGGCCCTGGTTTTTCTTTTGCTTTGTATCCCCAGCACCTGGCATATGTAGCAACAGGCACTTCATGTGTGCATGCTGCTTACTTACTTCCATGCATCCTCAGGGTCTATTGCATTGTTCTCGTTCAGTCACTTAAGTCATGTCTGAATCCCCATGACCCCAGCTGAGATTTTCTTGGCAAAGATACAGGAGTGGTTTGCCATTTTCTTCTCTAGTTCATTTACAGATGAGGAAACTAAGGCAAACATGGTTAAGTGACTTGCCCAGGGTCACACAGCTAGTATCTGATGCCAAATTTGAACTCAGGTTTTACTGACTCCAGGCCTAGTACTCTATCCACTGTGCCATATCCAACTGCCCTTTTAGTGCATTACCTTCACAAGATCACAGAATTATTGTATTTGAGGGTTGTAAGAGACTTCAGCAGTTATCAAGTCCCAAGCATAGGCAAAAGAAATCCCCTCCATAACATACGAAAGAGTGGTGGTCAAGCCTCTGCTTGCAGTGCTCCCAGGAGCAGGAACCCATAACATGTTAAGGTAGCCACTTCCACTTCAAGACAGCACTGGCTAGAAAGAAGCTTTTCTGACCTCCAGGCTCAATGTGCTTCTCTGACATTTTACCTCGCTATTCTGTCCTCTAGGGGCAAGGGGAACAGGTGTGATTCCCTCCTCTAAGAGACCACACTGTAGATGCTTGAAGAGAATTCTCAGATCCTCCTTCACTCTTCTCTTCTCCAAGCTAAATCTGCCTAATTCTTTCAATTGATTCTCATATGACATAGATTTCAGGCCCCTCAACTTCAACCTCCTTACACATAGTGAATTTATAGATGAATTTACAGATAGATAAAACATTTATTAAGTGTTTACTATGTGCCAGCTACTGAGCTAAGCACTGGGGATACAAATACAAGCAAAAAGACAGTTCCTGCCCCCAGGGAGCTTGCATTCACAAGAGGAAATACAACACACAAAAGGAGACTGAAAAGGGGTGAGAGTGGGGTGGAGAGTAACACCCAGGCTTGATCATACCCCAGGCAGGAGAAAATAAAAGCTAACCATGAGACTGAAACTGGAGCCCACAAATAGGAGGCAGAGTATAGAACTGTTCAGGAAGTGGTATGCAAGCTAGACTCTAAGGGAACATTCTCCTATGAGATCCAAGTCTCCAAGGGGTAGAGTCTCAGGTCCTACCTGGCAGTGGGGAGATGAAGACGAGGCTGGAATGCTGGTGGCTTGCAGACAGAGGAGGCTAGGAATTCATTTCAAGTGCCCATACAATGCAACAGAGATTGGAACATACTTTTTTGTTCAGTGGCCTCTTTCCCTTGCTTTTTCCCATTGGAAGCCAGAGCTCATAAATAACAGGTTCCCTTATTAACAGTAATACCAAGGCAGGAAGTAGGTGTGTAGTACATGCTTGAGTGGAAAGAAAGCCCTTGACCAGAGGGGATTCTGAGTGGCACCATGGTGGGGGCTCAGGAAGTATTGTTGAGTTACTGCTGAAGTCCAAGCTTTGCCTTTGTGCTCCAGGTGGTCTCCCCTCTGGAGCACTCAAATGTGATGCAGGCAGTTAGCCATAACTTCCAGGCCTAATGACATACAGAAACACACTCAGTTGAGATCTTCTCTGAACAAAGCAGAGCCTGGGGGAAGTAGGAAGAACCGAATGTCTATTTATGATACCAAGAGTATCTGTGTATCATTTGGAGAAGCTGGGTAGAGTCATTAATAATGACTGGATTGCAATCTCCCCATCATTGCCAGGCCACTGGGGAATTTTCATTTCTTGGAGACTTTTGAATTCCTCTGTCGCACTTTTCCAATTTGGAGCTGCAGAACATGTGTTGTCTGCAGGGGACTATGAGTCCCACTAAGTAACACAATGCAGGAGAATTGTCTTTGACACTGGGCAGAGAAGCACCATTTTCTGATGGACAGTTCCATAACTTCAAGGACAAGGCAAAAAATAGCCCTGCACTTTATAAGCACTAGGTCTTTGAAATCACAAGACAAACAGCATCTCAAATATAGAACAGAAAAGAAGTGTATGAAGGTTAGTGTCAGAGCTCAGCCATGCTGTTGCCTCCCAAAACAATGGCTTCAGTTGCAAATCTGAAAGAAGGCAGAGACTTTCCTCCAAATCTTTTAAAATTTATTTCATACTTCTATATTTTTCCATTCGTGAGCATAGATTTTAGAAGTAAACCAAGAGCCTAGATAGAAGATCACTATTGCTCAACAGGACCACATGATTCAGCAAAAGTAGATGTTATGTGACAGACAGAGGTTTGTCTCTGATTCTAGCGGAACCCAAATGGAACTGAACCACCTCTAAGTGTCTGTCACCATTGAAAAAGCAGTTCCATGAATGCTTCTGATGCCTTGGCCTGAGGTTATTGCTCCAAATTAGACATTACTGAGCATTATTGTCCCCACTGATACAGACAATACAAGGGTTCTGCTCTGTCACCCTTCTCAGGGTGGGAGGTTGGCCCAGCCTGTATTATTTCGGGTTAGTTTCTGCAATTCCCTCTTGATAGAGAGTGTAATGACAGTCACACATTTAGTAAACTCTAAGTTCTTTATTCATTCATTTGTTTGTTGATTTTTTTTTTTTTGCAGAAGCACAGCTTGTTCTTGATTTTAAATTCCTGTGTGGCAAAAACCATTAAAATAGTCAATGTGTTTTCAGGGTCAATAAGCCATGGTTCCATGTCCTAGGAAGTGTCCTGAATGTGTTACAGGGATGTATTCCTACAGCTGCTAAAACACACCTTTTCCATTGATGACATGTTGTTTCAATTCATCAATAACTTCATGAATCCATGAGAACGAACATTCTCTCCATTGGTATGGATTGCCATCCATGTCCCTTGTATCCCTCAAATACCCCTTAAAACAATGCAGGATCATTGACCATATCCTCCCATAGTCTTCTAAAGACAATCTGCCCAATGTTCTCAGAACCTTTCTCTTGGGCATTTGACATTCTGTGGGTTACTGTGAAGCATTTAATCTGCTTATTTGTTATTCTTATTTCACTCCATCTTGGATTCATGATCCCAAGAAATATAATTTAACTAGTGTCTGGTCTGACCAGAGCAGATGCTATCAGTCAAATTCCCTCACCACCTGCCATTTACAAGAGGGTGATCTGAAAAGACCACCAAGGTCTATATGCCTTTCTCAGGGTCCTGGACAGTAATGTGTCACTTACCACAGAGTTTCACACTTAGTGGGCCATGTAGATTTTTTTTTCTCATTAGCTGAGGGGTTTAAGTAGATTATCCAACCAGATCTTGTCTTGGCTAATACCTTATTTTAGGATCAATACCTTTCTTCCTTACCTCGCTAGGCTTCTCTTTAAGATTGTCCCCAGGCATATTCATTCATAGTTTATTATCTTCAGTCATACTATTAAAAATGAATTTATTGAAGTGTGCATATTGCCCAGTCCAGGATGTGAATCCATTTCTTCATTAGCACTCTGACAGCAGGTGGGCAAAAGGCCCTGAAGTCTGGTTTTCTTATTCCCCATTTGTTCCTAGCAGGAAGCCAGCAAGTGCTGGCCAGCTATGATTTTTCATCATTAAACATTAAGGGTTGAATCAGTTTTCCCTTGATGAAATCCAGAATCTCAACATCTCTTGCTGGTCCCTCCTAGGGGCATAAAAGTGCTAAGTGTGTTTTTATTTGTAAGCAGCCACATCTCCCTTTCCAATCCAATCACTAAATACATATTTATTAAGTATTTACTATGTTCCAGGCACCCTTTATGTCAGTTGCCCTTTATGAATGCTTCAGTCCTATCTTCCTCTACCATCATCTACCCATTTATGGTCTCTGGTTATAACCTACATCTCTGCTCCCAAAGGTTTACAAGGGTATAATGGACACTATATTTATACTTATCTGTCTATATGTTGTATCCTCCCAGTAGAAGGCAAGCTCTTTGAGGAAAAAAACTCTAATTTTTATATCATTTCCTTATCACCTAATATATATATGGAGGAGTAAGACAGAAACTCATCTGAGCTCTCCCAAATTCCCCTCCAAACAATTTTAAAATAACACCTCAAAATGAATTCTGTAGTGGCAGAACCAACAAAAGTATCAGTTAAACAATTCTCCACCCCAAGACAACTTAGTCAATAGGAAAGGTCTCTCTCACTGAGGTGAGAATAAAACATAGTCCATCCCAAGTAACCCAGGCAAGCCAGCACAAGGTCAGCAGCACATTCCGCCCTCATAGCTCCTACACAAACCAACAGCAGGCCCCAACTCAGCAAGTCAGTGCAGGCCTTGGGAGTAATGGAATCAGCAACAATGAGTCCTTCAGCTCTCAGCCTACAGACAGTAAAGGCTGGACAACTGGCGAAAAGGACATTACATTCTACTAGCACTGGGTGTAGGACTCTGTTGAACTACACAAAAGGGAATTCTGGTCACAGTCCCAGGGTGAGGAGGAGCACTAGCACACCAGAGCATAGAACCAAAGAGGAGTGGAGATGCTGGTCACAGGTCCAGGGCAAAAAAAAAAAAAAATAGTTCTTGTGGTCCCTCAGACAAGAGCACAGGTCAGAAAAGAAGTGACCACAAATTCAGAAGAGGATAACAATGTCAAAACATCTGCATATAAAGCCTCAAAGAAAAAAAAAATGTGAATTGGTGTTGGGTCCAAAAAGAACTACTGGAAGAGCTCAAAAAGGATTTTGAAAATCAAATGAAAGAGATAGAAGAAAACTGGGAGAAAATGAGAGTGATGCAAGATAATCATGAAAAAGAAGCAACAGCTTGGTAAAGGAAGTGCAAAAAATGAGAAAAGATGTACAAAAATTTACTGAAGAAAACAACTCCTTAAAATGTAGAATTGGCCAAATGGGGGAAAACAAAGATATGAAAACTCACTGAAGAACATAATTACTTAAAAGTTAGAATTGGATAAGTGGAAGCTAATAGCTTCATGAGACATCAAAAAACAATAAAACAAAATAAAAAGAATGAAAAAGCAGAAGAAAATATGAAATATCTCCTTGGAAAAACAAATGACCTGGAAAATAGATCCAGGAGAGATGATTTAAGAGTTATTGGACAACCTGAAAGCCATGAAAAAATAAAAGGGCTTAGCAATTATACTTTGAGAAATTATCAAGGGAAACTGAAGTAATACTAGTACTAAACATATATGCATGAAATGGTATAGCATCCAAATTCTTTTTTTTAAATAATTAATTTATTTTTAGTTTTCAACATAACACTTCCGTGAGATTTTGAGTTTTAAATTTTCTCCCCTTCCTTTGCATCCCCCCTTCCCAAGAAGGTGTGCAATCTGATATAGACTCTACTTATACATTAATATTAAACATATTTTCACATTAGTCATGGTGTAAAGAAGAATTAAAACTAATGAGAGAAACCATGAGAAAGAAGAAACAAATGAAAACAACAAAGAAAAGGAAAACAAATAGTAACATCCAAATTCTTAAAACAGAAGTTAAATGAGCTACAGGAGGAAATATACAGTAAATTTGTACTAGTGGGGGACCCCAACTTTCCCATCTCAGAACTGGATAAATTTAATCAAAAGGAAGTGAATAGAATTTTAGAAAAATTAGATATGATAGACCTCTGGATAAAATTGAATAGAAAAGAAAGGAATATACCTATTCATCAGTAGTACATGGCACCTACACAAAAATTTGACCTTATTTAAGGGCATAAAAACCTAAACAAAATTCAGAAAAACAGAAATATTAGATGTATCCTTTTTCTATCATTATGCAATAAAATTACATTCAATAAAGCTCTTTGGAAAGATACATTAAAATAAGCTGTAAACTAAATAATCTAATCCTAAAGAATGAGTGGGTCAAAGAACAAATCATAGAAACAATCAATAATTTCATTAAAGAGAATGGCAACAATGAGGCCACATACTAAAATTTATGAAATGCAGCCAAAGCAGTACTTAGGGGAAAACTTATATTTCTAAATGGTTACATCAGTAAAAAAGAGAAAGAAGTGATGAAAGTAATATGTGGTACAGAGTGCTGGTTTGATCACAGATTTATCCTTTCCCAGTTAAATATTTGCATTCAGCAAAAGTGGTGGCTTCAAGGCAATAGGACTACCAGAAGCCTTAATGTCAATAGATTAGTGCACTTCTCTGAGCAGTAATAGATCATTGCTAACTTGGAGGGAAAGCTGAGCCAACACATAATTGGTAACAATGGAACATAAAAGAAGTGGGAAACTTTCATAGATTTGGCATACAACACCACATTTAGTCATGTGGATCAGAACATTTACAAACGTCAAGACTGGTTTGATGAAAATGAGGAAATTCAGAATCTGCTAAATGAAAAACAAGAACTCTACAGGGTTTACCAGCAGTATAGTTCATCCATCTTGAAGAAGGCAACATTTAACTCCATCAAAAATAAAGAGCAGGTAAAGCTCAGAGAGGTGCAGGATTGTTGGCTCAGTAAGAAGGCAAATGGAATTCAGTTTTATGTTGATGGTAACAATCTAAAGTGCTTTTTTATGATGCCTTGAAGGCTATTTATGGGCGACAGACCCAAGGTTCATCTCAACTATTCAGTGCTGTTGGAACCACATTGATTAGTTTTAAGGACATGATCCTGGAGAAATGGGCTGAACACTTCCATAGTTTTCTCAACAGACTATCATCAACCAATGCTGAAACCATTACCTTTTTCCTCAGGTTGAAGTTATTCCCTCTCTAGCTGAATTTTCAACTGAAAAAAGAGGTTTTGAATGTCAATAGGCTCCTGCCTTGTGGCAATGCATTCAATGTTGATTCTATCCCAGCCAAAATTTACAAGGTAGGGGGTCCATTGCTCGTATTAAAGCTGACTGAAATTTTCTAGACTATATGGCAAAAGGAGGTTATTCACTAGGAGTTCAAGGATGCCTCCATTGTCCACCTCTATAAAGATAAAGCAAATAGATAGCCCCATGATGATCTCTCTCTGTCTTCTCTCTGTCTCTCTCTGTTTCTCTCTCTGTCTCTGTCTCTCTGTTTCTCTCTCACTGCTGGTAAGATTCTTGCAGGAGTCATCTTTAATAGGCTGATCCTTCACCTGGAAGATGGTCATCTACCTGAGAACCAGTGTGGCTTCAGAAAGGTCGAGAAACAGTCAACATGGTATTTGCTGCCCAACACCTCCAGGAGAAATGACAGAAGCAGAATAGAGGTCTGTACACAACATTTGTTGATCTGACCAAGGCCTTTGATACTGTCAGTAATGAGGGTTTATGGAAAATTATGTCAAAATTTGGTTTCCCAGAGAAGTTCATGATTATTGTATGCCATTTCCACAATGGCATGCTTGCATAGGTTCTGGGTAATGGACAACGCTCTTATGTTTTTCTGGTCACCAATGGAGTGAAGCAAGGCTGTGCACACTGTACATTTGCTTTACATGGCAAGAGCATATTTGCGTAAACATAAAATGCATCAGGTGAAAGCTCAAAAGATAGTGGGGATGGTTTATTTCCCCTCTCCTTGGTTATCCCTAAGACCTTATGAGAGGTTGGATAAAATTGTATGGAGGTGGTCTATCTCTGGCAATCTAGACTTGCAAGGATGAAGGCCTAATAGAGTGTCTGAGTTAGTCCAGAAAGTGAGTGGGCATCTGAACAATCTGCACAAGTGGTTATATACACGTGCATATAAAAGTGTGCATGTAGTGTTACAATTGTGAATTACTATTCTCAAGTTTTCAGTCATTACATATTAGAGCCTGTATTCATTTGTCTATAGCTATTAACCCCCACACTGGTGGTGAAATGCTTAGTTATCTGATAATGGAGTGGGCTGTGTTTGGAAGGAGCCATTTCCCCTTGTTAAAAGTCTTTAGAGTATGTATCACCTTGTGGGTAAAATATAGATGCAGTCCTTATTCAAGTATGCATTAGACACTGTCAGATATACTCTCTTCCAACTCTGAGATTTTTTGATTGTCCTAAGACAAGCAAAGAATTATTATAATAATGTAATTATAATAACAATAATATATACCACCTTAAAGTTTATGAAGTGATATATAAATATGTCATTTTTATCCTCACAACAACTCTGGAATATAGGTGCTATTATCATCTTCATCTTAGAGATGAGGAAAGTGAGACAGACAGGGGTTAAGTAACTTGCCCATTGTCACCCACCTGGTAAGAGTCTGAGGCTTCATTTGAACTCAGGTTTTCCTGACTCCAGGTTCAATGCTCTACCCACTGTGCCACCTAGCTGCCTATATGACTACAATTGGTTGAGTTGCTAGATGGTGAGTGCTGTGAAAGCAGTGACTGATGTCCTATTTAATCCAGGTATTGTTTTCCAACCATGCTCCAGTGTAGTCATGCATCTTGGCAGAGAAGAACTCCCTCCACCTAGCAAGCATCAAACCTTTTATTAACTCCTTACAGGCATCAAGTCCTGGGCTAAGCACTGGGGATATGAAGAGAGGAACACCAAACCAAACCAAATGAATAGCTAAATTTTTTTTTAAAAAAGACAAACAAGCACGGTCTCTGCTTTTAAACAGCTCCCATTGTAAAGGTATAATAAGGGTTGCATCAATATGTGTGGAGCTGAACTGGAAAATCTACCCCAGGCTGCTCAGTCTCTGTAATTAGACTGAGTACCCCCAGGGGATTTCCTGTTTCAGTTGGAATCTTGAGGTTTCAGCATTGGGTTTCTCATTGGGGATGTCAAGGATGGAAAGTGACCTCCAGAGCGTTCGGCCCCTCAGTCTAATTGCCTCAGATACTGATGGGATTATGATGCAGCCAACACCAATGGCAGAGAAGCTGGTGATGAGGGACTGAAGCAGGAGCCAGACATCATCAAGCTCTTCTCTCAGCGTTTCTTCCAGAATCTCATTCATGACATGTATACTGAGGCTGTGGAGGTATTGACTGCTTGTTCCAGCATTAGCGTGCTGTGAAAAGAGAAATCAGTAATGTTTATTTGTAATCTTTTTGATTAATATCTTTGCTGATTTCAAAGGTAATCATATTACCCAAACAGTAAGATAGAAAGTGATTTTGTAGAGCACTGGCCCTGAAGTCAGGAGGACCTGAGTTCAAATCTGGCCTCAGACAAAACACTTGACACTTACTAGCTGTGTGACCCTGGACAAGTCACTTAACCCCAATTACCTAAAAAAAACAAAAACAAAAAAACAAAAAAAAAGAAAGAAAGTGATTTTGCTTCTGGACCATTTTTTTTGATAATTCCCCATGTTTATACTCATGCTGTTCATTATTTTTTTTTAACTATCCATTTGATTATTATTTTTTTATTTATTTTTAATTTTCCACATTCACTTCCATAAGATTTTGAATTCCAAATTTTCTCCCCATCTCATCTCTCCTCCCACCCCAAGATGGCATGCATTCTGTATACTCTTTCCCTTAATCTGCCCTCCCTTCTGTCTCACCCCTCTTTTCTTATCCCATTCCCGTTCTATTTTCCTATAGGGTAGGATAGATTTCTATACCTCGTTTCCTGTATTTCTTATTTCCCAGTTGCATGTGAAAGCAATTTTTTAACATGTGTTTTTAAAACTTTGGGTTCAAAATTTTCTCCTGTCCTCCCTCTACAACCACCTTCATTGAAAAGGCAAGCAACTCAATACAGGTTATACATGTGTAGTCATGCAAAACACTTCCATGTTAGTCATGTTGTGAAAAACTAAGTATATTTCCCTTCATCCTATCCCAACCTCATTTGTTCCATTCTCTCTTTTGACCCTCTCCCTCCTTAGAAGTGTTTCCTTCTGATTACCCCCTCCCCTAATCTGCCCTCTCTTCTATTATCCCCCTGCTCTCTTGTCCCCTCCCTCCCCCATTTTCCTGTAGGGTAAGATAGATTTCCATACCCAATTGAGTATGTATGTTATTCCCTCCTTAAGCCAAATCTGATGAGAATAAGATTCACTCCCTCCCTCTCACCTTGCCCCATTTCCCCTCCACTGTAAAAGCCTTTTCTTGTCTGTTTCATGTGAAATAATTTACCCCATTCTACCTCTCCCTTTCTCCTCCCAGTATAATCCTCTCTCACCTCTTAATTTTATTCTCCAGATATCACCCCTTCATCTTCAACTAACCCTGTGCCCTCTATCTGTCTGTCTATCTATCTATCTATCTATCTATCTATCTATCTATCTATCTACATATAATTTTTACCCTCCAACTACCCTAATACTGACAAAGGTCTCATGAGTTACACATCATCTTTCCATGCAGGAGTGTAAACAGTTCAACCTTAATAAGTCTCTTGTGATTTCTCTTTCCTGTTTACCTCTTCATGTTTCACTTGAGTCTTGTATTGGAAAGTCAAATTTTCTCTTCAGCTTTGGTCTTTTCATCAAGCATGCTTGAAAGTCCCCTATTTCACTGAATGACCATTTTTCACCCTGAAGGATTATGCTCAGTTTTGTTGGGTAGGTGATTCTTGGTTGTAATCCTATCTCCTTTGCCCTCCGGAATATTATATTCCATGCCCTCTGGTCCCTTAATGTAGAAGCTGCTAAATCTTGTGTTATCCAGATTGTGTTCCCACAATACTTGAAGTGTTTCTTTCTGGCTGCTTACAAAATTTTCTCCTTGACCTGGGAACTCTGGAATTTGGCTACAATATTCCTGGGAATTTTCCTTAGGGGACTCTTTCAGGAGGTGATAGGTGGATTATTTCAATTTCTATTTTGCCTTCTGGTTCTAAAATATTGGGGCAGTTTTACTTGATAATTTCTTGAAAGATGATGTCTAGGTTCTTTTTTTGATCATGGCTTTCAGATAGTTTTTTAATAATAATTTTTAAATAATTTTTAAATAAATTTTAAATAATAAATAAATAAATAAATTTTAAATAATTTTTAAAATTCTCTCTCCTGGATCTATTTGCAGGTCACTTGTTTTTCCAATGAGATATTTTACATTGTTCTCTATTTTTTTTTTCATTCTTTTGGTTTTGTTTTTCAGTGTCTTGATTGCTCATAAAGCCACTAGCTTTCAATTGCTCCATTCTAATTTTTGAGGAAGTATTTTCTTCAGTAAGCTTTTGGGCTTCCTTTTCTATTTGGCTAATTTTGCTTTTGAAGGCATTCTTCTCATCATTGGCTTTCTAGACCTCTTTTGCCATTTGGGTTAGGCTATTTTTTAAGGTGTTATTTTCTTCAGTATTTTTGAGGTCTCCTATGGCAAGCTGTTGACTTGTTTTTTCATGATTTTCTTGCATCATTCTCAGTTTTTCTTCTACTTCTCTTATTTACTTCTCAAAATCCTTTTTGAGCTTTTCCATGACCTGGGACCAATTCATATTTTTCTTGGAGTCTTTGGATTTAGGAGCTTTGACTTTGTTTTCTTTTTCTGGTTGTATGTTTTGATCTTCTTTGTCACCAAAGTAAGATTCTATGGTCTGTCTCTTTTTGCACTGCTTGCTCATGATCTCAGTCAATTACTTGAGTTATAAGCTCTTTTTCAAGGTAGGGGTCTGCTTCCACTGTGGAGAATGCACTGCCCCAATCTTCATTGGTTTTGTGAAGCTGTTTTCAGAGATACTTCTAGGGACCTGTAAATTTTCAGTTCTTCCAAGGTGGTATGATAAGGGCTGAGGTGTTTACTCCTTTCCTGGCCTGTGCTCTGGTCTATGAGTGACCACAAGCACTCTTTTATGTCTTGGAACTGTGAGGAAGATTTCCTCTCCACCACCACTACAAGCTCCAGCATGCCAGTGCTCCTCCTAGCGCCAGGACCGCGACCCAGAACTGTGACCCAGATCCAAGCACGGGCAAAGCAAGAGAATCCTGCCACAGCAAAGAAATCCCTGTAGTCTCACTCTGATCAGCCACTCAATTCCCCCTCAGTCTGTGGGCTAGAAGCTCTGGAAGCAGCCACCACCATGGGGCCAAGCTCGGGGACTGGGGCTGGTACCAAGCTTCTTTCTCTCACAGCAGACACAGACTTTTCCCACAGACCTTCTAAGTTATCTTTGGCATTTGTGGGTTGAGAAGTCTGGAAACCACCACAGTTGCTTGTGCTTCAGACCTCTGAGGCCTGCTCCAGTTTCACTGAGGCCTGCTTTGTCTGAGAACTCATGCTGAACTGCGCTCTCCCTGCTTAGCACAATATACCTTTCTGATCAACCATCCAGGATGTCTTAGGCTGAAAATGAGTTTCACTCTGTCTTTTTGTGGGTTCTGCTGCTTTAGAATTTGTTTAGAGCCATTGTTATAGGTATTTGGTGAGGTTTCCTGCTCATTATTTTTAAGATAATTCACTCGAAAGATTTCAGCTAATTGTTTAAATTAGACAACCACACTTCATAGATTCTAGTCCCCTGCTCTTAAAGGGTGAAAATGAATCCTCAAAGTGATTTCTTTTAAGGTGATGATAAGGGTTCATATTCACATTATTTGACCCGAAATGAAACTAAAGGTAGAGCTATGTTTGGCATGCTACTCTTCTTTGGTGCCATTGGTGAATGAGATTTGGAAGACACATTTGGGAAGACACAGCTGTCTGTGGTATGAAGTGAGCCATTTTTAAATAGAGTGCATTATATTTTAAAACCCATTGGGCAACCAGGACTCTCAAAACTCACCATGTTATTTCCCATTCTCTCAACCTTGCCTATTGAAAGGACTATGTCATGTGTATCTGCACACATCCTATTGCTTTCTTAATATATTCTAAAACAACCTGAATAGTGAGTTTTATTTTCAGTGTACTCTCAGTCAAATTATGTGTTAGGAAATGAAGAAGATTCATTGAAAATAAGAACAACACTTTAGGAGAGTGGCTTCTGCTCTAGCCCAGATGACTAGGAAGCCTTTCGCTGACCCTATAGCTACTATCTCAGTTGATACTTGACTTTTGTTCCAAACTGAGAAGGCCTGTTCCATGTGGGACTCTTTTAAGAAGGTATTTCTGTGATGTGCTACACTGTCATGGGCTAGTCACATTTGGCCTTGCTTATTTTTGTCTAGTCTCTGTTCCCTTCACCCCTTCCTGTCCTGGGTTCCTTCTTTCCTTCATACTTCCCTATAATTGAAACACTGATATCTAATGAATTGGCATGTGAAGCAGTTGTAGCTTACCAATGGGCTGTTGGAGAACTCCCATCAACTCAATGTCTGTCTTCACAGACTTTGAATTCACCCTTAGAATGCTCTGGCATGAGATACCTACCCAAGGCTAAGAGCCCTTATTTTTCCATAAGCTAGTATTTCACCAATTATTTCTCATCCAGGCACCTCTGTTTGGAAACCTGAAGGCTGTGGAAGATGTTTTTATTAGTAATTCAGGAATTTTTATGACTTCATCCATATAATTTTACCCTCCACCTGCCTACATTACAAGCCTCTAATGAATTTCTCTGTTTGAAAATCATCATCATCATCATCATCATCATCATCATCATCATCATCATCATCATTATCAACATCATCATCATCATCATCATCATCTGATAGCCATTTTCCCACTAATGAACACCTAACTAGATCCATTCTTATGTGGCAGACACACAGACTGTTATCAAGTTCATGTTAAGAGCCTGCTGAGCTTGGTCTTATAAGTATTATGGTCCTTTGACCTTGGTCAGTGCTTTGGGAAACCCAAATACAGTTTGTTCCATGCCATAAGGGGAAGCTGGGAAGGCCTGCTCTTATCACCCAGTGGATTTGACTTTTTTCAGACAGAATAACACAATTTAATGTATAAGATTATAGAAATCACATTTGAGTCTTCTTAATCTTTTTCCGTATTACTTCTATCCATTTACAGTACAATCCAGCCAGAATGGCTCACTTGCTGTTCCTCACACATTATACCCATTCTCGATCTCCAGGGCTTTGTATAGGCTATTCCTCAGGCTTAGAATCCCCATTGACCCCAACCTCTGCCACTTCAAATTGCCAATTTCCTTTTAAAATTCATCCCAAGCCCCGTCTTCTATAGGAAGCTTTTTCTAGGCTCATCAGCTGCTAATGCCTTCTCTTGAACAGTTAAATTACCTTCTATCTGTTTCTTCATGTATCTTGTGTCTACCAATATAGTTATTTCCTACATTAAAAGGTAAGCTTGTTGGTGATAAGGCTATTTCACTTCTGACTCTCTTTTCCCCCTACATGGCCCAGTAGCTGGTCCACATTAAGTGCGGAATAAATTGTTGTCAGTTGATGGCTCTGAAAAAATAAACACAATTTGCACATCAGTAAAGTATGAAATATCAATATAATTTATGTTTTTATACAGAATTTCCTATTCCCATTTTCCTTTAAGAGCAACGGAACATGGAAGTACCAAAACAAAAAAAAAAAAAAAACAAAAAACAAAAAACCCTCCAATTCTGCTGAATCCAGTGGCACAGAATCAAGGGCACCCATAGGGAGTTCAAGCTTAATCCACAAGGGGAACCTCTCAGAACTTTGCAGGGCTCTAGGTCTTGACTAGTCAGAGTGGAGTAAATAATGGAGGACCATAGAACTGAGTTTACTAGCTTCCAGAGAGCATTAGAACTCAACTCACTGTGACCAATTAAGGATTCGTCTTCTCAACTTGCCCAATGTAAAATAAAAAACAACAAAGCCACCCAGGGTCAAATCCTCCTTATTTACGGCCTATACAAATTACTCACAAAAGCGCCTTTCAAATATATCAGGACTATCATAGGCAGCTCATTACAAAAATATTTAGCATCAGGCAGTGAATGAAAACCATAGTTCTTCCCTGTCTGTCCACTGATGAAGGGATTGTTCTCTGTTTTCATGACAAACACATCATTAGTGCGCACACATTGAAACTGATTATTTCATTCAGTGCTGGGGACATTAGGGTTAGAGCTTCATAAAATTAAAAAAAAAAACACAAATCACAAGGCATGTTTCCCAAATACACAGCTTTGTGTGGGATAATCAAGATTCCACCAAATGTTTTATTAAGCCTAGTCATAGGAACCCAGCTGAAGGCAGATGATCTCTGATTGTCAAACAAGAGTAAATTGCATTCATTTTTGGTCTGCATTTCAATGAAATAGTTCCTAAAATACTTGGAAGCTATAAGGAGATCATAAATAAAACTGTCAAAATGCTTAAAAAATTACTTGAGAGAGAAGGAGGAAGGGATGTAGGAAGACAAACTGAAAGGAACAGAGTAGAGTAACGTGCATTATAAAGAGCTTCTAATGAAGACCCGCCATGATAGGGATCACAAAAAAACAAAACAAAACAAAACAAAAAACAAAACCCAGCACATTTCAGTCACGTGAAATTAAATGACTTTGGCACAAACAAAATCAATGTAGTAGGATAAGAAAATAATTACCAATAACTGTTCCTTAAATCACAAAGAAGTAACAGACATGTCAACAAGTCAATAATTAGTTCTTGATGCAGGAACGATGCTATATGAACTGCCACATGGAAAACTGCTCCATATTCCCAATAATAAAAGAAATGCAAATAAAAACGACTTGGAAGTTTACTTCAAACCTAGGAAATTGGCAAAGATAAAAATGGGAATAGGCAATGGAGAGGCTATGGGGAAGGAGGAATATGAATACAGTGTTGGCAAAGCTGTGAAATCACCTAAATATTCCGGAAAGTAGCTTGGAATCATCGTGAGTATTGAAAATGTTTGTTGGCTTAGATCCAAACATTCCACTTCCAGGCATATATTCCAAGCAATACAAGGGAAGAAAGCTAGTTTCAACACACATAAAAAAATATTCATTGTAGCACTTTTTTGAGGGAGGGGAATAGAAAAAAAAAAACCTTCTAATAAAATAAGCATCCCTTCTTTGAGGAATGGCCAAATAAATGTGTGAGTGACTGTACTGAAATATTCCTATGCTAAAAGTGATGCAAACAGGAAGGATACAGATATACCTCAGAGATATTGCAGGGTTAGTTCTAGACCACTACAATAAAGTGAATATTGCAATAAAGCAAGTCACATGAATTTTTTGGTTTCCCAGTGCATGTAAAAATTATGTTTATACTAAACTGTAGTCTATTACGTATGCAACAGTATTACATCTACAAATGTACATACCTTAGTTAAAAATATGGTTTATTGCTAAAAAAATGCTAAGCACCATCTGAGCCTTCAGCAAGTCAAAATCTTTTTGCTGGTGGAGTGTCTTGCCTCAATGTTGATGGCTACTGATTGATCAGGGCAGTGGTTGTTTAAGGTTGGGGTGGCCGTGGCAATTTCTCAAAATAAGAAAACAATGACCTTTACCATATAGATTCTCATTCCTTTCACTTGAACACTTAGAGACCATTGTAGAGTTATTAACTGACCTAGTTTTCAATATTGCTGCATTTCAGAGAATAGGGAGGCCTGAAGAGAGAGAGAGAGAAACAGAGGAATAGCCAGTCAGTGGAACAGTCAGAACAAAACATTTATTGATTAAGTTTGCTGTCTTATATGGACATCACTCATGGTGCCCTAAAACAATTACAATAGTAAGATCAAACATTACCGATCACAGATCCCGTAACAGATATAATAATGATGAAAAAGTTCAAAGTATTGTGAAAATTACCAAAATGTACCACAGAGACACAATATGAGCACATACTATTGGGAAGAAATGATACCAATAGAATTGCTTGAAGCAGGGTTGCTACAAACCTTCAATTTGTAAAAAAAAAAATTCACTATCTGCAAAGTGCAGTAAAGCAAAGCACAATAAAATGAGGTGTGTGTCTGTAGAATAACCTGTGCAGACTTGATTGAAATGATGAAGAATCAGGAAAACAATACACACATTTACAACAAAAATGAAATGGAAATAACAGTAAACATGCTTGAAGACTTTGTAATTACTACTTAGGTTAGCTATGGAAAAGAGTTGTAGGAGAGCAGGTGTGGAATATTGTATGTATGTTAATCATGGTCAATCCATTAGTTTTGCCAAAGTGTCTGCTCTCCTCTCAACCCACATCTTTGATAAGGTAAGGCTCACTGGATACGAGAAAGATGAGGACTAAATTAGGAAGTCTCAAGATTAGGAAATTGATGATCAAAACCTATATTTTTAGGGAAACTTTCTTGATCCTCATAACTGCCAGTGCCTTTCCTCCCTTTTGTTGGTGTTCTGTTGTTTTCACTCCTCCTGACCCTATTTGGCTGTTTTCTTGGCAGAGATACTGGAGTACTGTGCCATTTCCTTCTCCAGGTCACTTTACAGATGAAGAAACTGAGGCAAACATGGTTAAGTGACTTACCCAGGTTCACACAGCTAATTAGTGTCCCAGGCAAGATTTGAACTCAGATCTTCTTGATTCCATGATTTCCTATCCACTGTGCCACCAAGATGCCTTTCCTCCCTAAACTACTTTACAGCTGTTTGACATTTTTTTCCCTCTAAATTCTTTGTTATGTACATGTTGTAAATCTGGTAGTATGTAAGCTCCTTGACAACAGGAACTATCTATCTATCTATCTATCTATCTATCTATCTATCTATCTATCTA
>NW_020954577.1:20570928-20598383 GCF_900497805.2 Vombatus ursinus | reverse complement strand
CTATCTATCTATCTATCTATCTATCTATCTATCTATCTATCTATCTATCTATCTATCATCTATCTATCTATCCATCCATCCATCCATTTATATTGATATCTATATGTATAGACATCTAGATATTTATTTATACTCTTCCATAAATAGATATACACACTACATATCTATATGTATGTGCTTGTATATACGTGTGTGTGCATGTTGCTGTTGTGGTTCATCTGTTTTCCAAGAGGACCAATGGAATGATGTGGTGATATCTCAATCGTATCAGTCCGTTAGCTATGTTTAATGGAGCTAGATGACATGACTTCATTGTAAACACTTAATGCGCCAAAACTTCCGAGTTAGCTTACAGTCCTTGCAACTATCCCTCCCTCTAACAACCTGGTTCTTGAAGGACACAAGAAAGCAGGCCTGCAAGAGAGGCTTCCCAGTCATTTTTGTTGTATTTTGTTTTTCTGGATGATTCTAGGAGTTGTATTACTGAAGGTGTGAAGAATGTGTGTCTACTCTGTCCCATTCTGGCATTTTTCCAGAGCTTGGCTTTTATGTTTCCTGGCTCTGATTCCCCTAGAGTTCTCTTGGGCCCACGTAAAATGGTTAGCACAGTGTCTGGTGCTTACTAAATGCTAGTTCAATGACTCACTGGACTGAACCTGCTACTTTCTAGCTTTCACAGAAGCTCTTTTAACTAATTCTGCTTGTACAGGTTAAAAACTGTTTCACCCTAAACTGGTGGTTTTAGACTAGCTTTAAAAAGTAGCAAAATCAGAATCAGAGATTGAGATCTAAAAGGAGGGATCTTCGAGGCCAGATTGCTAAAACCTCTTATTTACACATGAGGAAACTGAAGTGCAAATAAGAGAAGCCACTCACCCAGGGTCATACAGGTAGCAAGTGGCAGAGATAAAGCTCAGCTATAGAAAACTAGCTAGAGAGATGGATACACACATGCACACAAACACACATACACATACATACATATATACACACATACATACACACACACACACACACACATACATCACTGAAGAAAGTAATGGCAAGCCACTGCAGTACACTTGCCAAGAAAACCCCATGGATGGTGTGGTCCATGGGGTCGTGAAAAGCTGGACTTGACTGAACAATTTAACAATAACAGCAACAACACACATATATGTAGCAATTGAAATATGTAGTCATTGAATTTCTGGCGCCCAGCACAATGTGTGAGTAGGCAGATAATAAAAACTTAGTGGTTGATTAATTTGAATTAAGATGAATTGCATCACTTAAAGAATTTAAAGTTCTGTATAGGCATTTCCCCCCATCCAATTCTGATTGATCCAGTCCAAAATTATTCTGAACTAGTCGAGTTAATTAAGAATTTGAAGTGGTTAGAGGAACCCTTCCCCTTGTAGATAGCAGCTACATGGAACATTCTACCTCCTGCACGATAAGCCGATCTCCTGAAATCTCATCCTCATACAGCCTGACTCAGTTTTAGGTCCCCAACATCATCTCCCTTCCTTAATTAACTTTCCTTTCCAATTGAAGGATGAGAAGAGCAATAAAAACTCCCAAAGCCTTCCTTAAAACTTCACAGGTAAACTCTCTATTTCCAGTCAATGGTTCTGCTCCCTTCACCCCCCACCCTGAGTAAACCTCTATTTCGTTGGTATCCCAAGCACCCTTGTTTAAAGAAGTAATTTTCTTTTTGGATACTGTTACTAGCCTTTTAGACCTTGGGAATTCTCTAAACCAGGAATTGTTCATTTAAAAAAACAATTCATAGCACGTTTGGCAATCTAGTAAAGCCTATGGACTCATCACAATAATGCTTTTAAATCCAAAATAAAATAAAATAAAAACAAAGGAAAGAAATTATATCAAAATACATGGTTGGTATTAGTTTTAAAGTTCATGGACCCAGGTTACTAGCCCCTACTCTATACAATAATCTCCAGAGATTTCAGTAAAATATTCAATAAATAACTTGATTATATATTTATTGCTGCAATTGAGTGATGTGTAATAGATGATAATTAAACTTGGTATTAGGAACTGTTTAACTGCCTGGACCTAAAAATTGGCTTTCAATAAGTTGATGCCAAAATACCACTTTCAGGAGCTAAGATGGTAGAGTAAGAAGTAAGTCACTCTTGGGGGCAGGTAGGTGGCGCAGTGGTTAGAGCACCTGCCCTGAAGTCAGGAGGACCTGAGTTCAAATCTGGCCTTGGACCAAACACTTGACATGTACTAGCTGTGTGACCTTGGGCAAGTCACTTAACCCCGATTACCTCACCAAAAAGAAAAAGAAAAAATAAAAGCAGTAAGTCGCTCTTACTGTCCCTTATCAACCTCTGAAAGCCTAGAAAATGTCGCCCCAGGAAAAATTGAACCAGCAGAAAGACAGAATGCAGCAGCCCAGTAGGCCAGGTAGCTTGAGGGATTAACAGGAAAGGCCCCTGTTGCCCTGGGGGAAGAGGAGCAGTACAGAACAGGAGGGATCCCAACAAGCTAGTGGAAAGCCCCACTTCAGCATACCAGGGGGAGATCCTGAAACCCAAGTGATGGAGCAGGCAAACAACACCAGGACCTCCAAGAGTCTCAGTAAGGGGAGGGGAACCAGTGGAAACCAGCTCAAAAAACCACCATGTGCCTCAGCATTCTACGTCAACTAAGTCTCCAGGTGCCTCATCAAAGCTCTGGGAAGTGATCCAGGGGGCCCCAGGCAGAGAAACATTCTGCAACATCCATCTGAAAGGTGCTGAAGAAAGTGAAAGTAAGGAAGGTCAGGTTGAGCAGGCAAGCTCCAGGGGCCAGACTACCCAATTCGACCCCTAGAGTTCCAGTATTGCTGATTCTAGCCCAACACCAGGTAAGCTGCCAGAATCCTACAGTTTCAAACTGCCAGCATCAGAGGCCTCAAAAGGTCACTGGCCACACAAAGCCAGTGACCAGGCCCTGGGCCCCCAATACAAGAAGTTTTGGTCACTGCCCCCTGCTCCCCAGCAGGAGAGTTCAATCTCTTTAAAGGCCAGGGAATAAGCAAATACCATGAGCAAAAAGAAACGTACTACAGATTCTTCTTATGGGAACAATGAAGATCAAGGCAGAAAACTCTGAGGAGGACCATATTGTCAACAAACCATATCTGGAACCTCATAAGGGAATATAAACTGGACTGAAGCCTCATTTCTAAAATATGTAGAGAATTAAGTCAAATGTATAAGAATACAAGTCATTCCCCAATTGATAAATGGTCAAAGGATATGAACAGGCAGCTCTCAGATGAAGAAATTAAAGCCATCTATAGTCATATGAAAAAATGCTCTAAATCACTATGGATTAGAGAAATGCAAATCGGAACAACTCTAAGGTACCACATCACACCTATCAGAATGACCAACATGACAAAACAGGAAAATGATAAATGTTGGAGAAGATGTGGGAAAATTGGAACACTAATATATTGTTGGTAGAATTATGAACTGATCCAACCGTTTTGGACAGCAATTTGGGACTATGCCCAAAAGGCTATTAAATTGTGCATACACTTTGACCCAGCAATAGCACTTCTAGGATTATATCCCAAAGAGATCATACAAATAGGGAAATGACCAACATGTACAAAAATATTCATAGCAACTCTTTTTGTGGTGGCAAAGAATTGGAAATTGAGAGGATGCCCATCAATTGGGGAATGGCTGAACAAGTTATGGTATGTGAAGTAATGGAATACTATTGTTCTATAAGAAATGATGAGCAGGCAGACTTCAGAAAAACCTGAAAAGACTTATATGGACTGATGCTGAGTGAAGTGAGCAGAACCAGGAGAGCAATGTATATAGTAACAGCCACGTTGTGCAATGACTGATATTGATAGACTTAGCCCTTCTCAGCAATGCAAAGATCTAAGACATTTCCAAAGTCCTCATGATGGAAAATGCTATCCACATCCAGAGAAAGAACTATGGAGTTTGAATGCAGATCGAAGCATACTATTTACCATTTTTTTCTTCTGTTGTGTTTTGTTTCCTTTTTCTAGTGGTTCCTCCTATTGGTTCTAATTCTTCCTTACAACATCACTATTGTGAAATTATGTTTAATAGGAATGAATATGTATAGCCTATATCAGATTGTGTGCCTTCTTGGGGAGGGAGGGGGAGAAAAATGTAAAACTCAAAAGCTTATGGAAGTGATTGTTGATAAATCAAAATAAATTAATAAAAAAGCGAAATAAAAAAATAAGGTGATGCCAACATGCATATGGCTCTCTAGTGCAGTATCCATGAGATCTCCCCTTGCCTTTGTGCTACCAATTTTTTTAACAAATGTCTAGAATAAAGGTGCAGGTGTCATGCTTGTCACACCTACAGATGAAACAGAATGAAGAAGGAAGGGGTACCAAGATTCCTTGTAGCTTAATTATGCCTACAACTGAATAAAGTCAAATTGAATTTTGATAACTTCAACTTTCTAGGTGTATAACCGTAATAAGAGCCTCTTGCTTCCAGGGCTAATGTGAAGATCAAATGAGACAACATTTGCAGAGTGATGCTAGATATAAGTGCTACAGGATGGAGAATTTGCTAGTCAGTCGTGTCTTTGAAGATGATCTGGGAGTTTTAGTGGCCTGCAAGCTTCATATGAGACATCCATGTGACATGGCAGACAAGACAATGAATGCCATTCAAGGTGGTAATGAGGAAGACCTACTGTCCAAGAAAGGTGCTGATCCTTCTGTATGCTGCCTCAGTAGACCAAATTGGCAATTTTGGGTTCAGTTCTGAGCACATTTTGAGATAGAACTGGATAGAGCTAATGAATATCTAAAAGAAAATTAGTATGGAGGGACTGGAAACCATGCTATAGGCACGGCACATGCTGTATGTACTATAGACATAGTATATGTACGGTGGTCAGCTATATTTAACCTGAGAGAGGGATAGTTGTATTCAAGTAGATGAAGACTTGTCTTCCCAAAAAATTATACTAACAGAGCTAGTGGCCCTTTCTCAATTCTGCTCTTTCTTGATTTCTCTAAGGTATTTGGCTCTGCTGATGGTTCTCTCCTCATAGTGTGATCACTCTGTTGATAGCTCTCTCTCTCCTTCTGGGGTGATCGTTCTGATGATTGCTCTCTCTTCGCTCTCCTTTCTGGGTGTCACTGTGCTGCACTCCCACTTTTCCTATATGTTAAAGGGCTCCTCAGCTTTTTTTGCTTGATCCTCATCCATATCCTTCTTTCTGACCCTGAATGTTCTCCACAGTTTTGCCCTGATTCAATTGTTCAGTTTTGTTGATTTCAACTCGACCTCATAGCTAACATTTGTCCACTTCACTTTACATACACAACTCCCACCCTCTTCCAGGCTCTAATCACTTATTGGTAAAGTGTTTTGGTTTTTGAGTTGGTCATGTGACATCCAGTCTCTGCCTTTTCCAATTCTTCCTCCCCAAAGCAATTGATTGATTTCTAAAGTGCACTTTAGACCATGTTCTTCTCCTGCTTGAGAGGTATGGTCTGTAGGATGAAAAAGATAGTTTTCAGCTTGTTATTTAAAGCCCTTAACAGTATATAGGACTCCAGGCTTCCTTTAGATGTTTATTACACATTATTCTCCCTCCTACCCTTTGTACTAGCTAAGCCATCCACTTTGCTGTGCCTCCTACATGCCAATTCACTGTCTGTGCCCATGACCAATGACTGGATGTTCTCCCTCCTTGACTCTACTGCTTACAATCCCTGTCTCCCTTTAAAGCAGTGTTTATGAACCTTTTCTTATGCAAACCATTTTTGTATTCATTTTATACTGATTTAGATGGAAGGAGCATAGCATTTACCCCACTACAACTCCCATTTCCCTAACACTAGAGTGTTAGCTAGTGGAGGCCTTTTTTGGCTTTGTATATACAGCCCGTAACACTGTGCCTGGCACATTAGAATTGCTTGATATATGTTTATTGATTGAATGAACAGGTGAATGAATATGTAGAAGGAATTTCATTATTTATGCTTGATCCTAGAGGGTAGAAATAGGAGCAGTGGATAGAAGTTGCAGAGACAAATTTCAGCTTTTGGTGAAGGGGGTAATAACCATACAAACCCAACTTCCTCACAGTTAGAATTGCGGGAAAGTTGTACAGTGTGCTTAGGGAGTTGGCAATTCCTCCCATCCTAAGCTGGATGGCCCCATATCTAGGACATGATATGTCAGCTCTGTGATCCTGGAATTTTATGCCATGTAACATTCTGCCCTTAGACATCTGGATTTCTATTCCAGTGATCACTTTTGCTGATCTTGCCACTGAACCTAGTGTAGTCTCTGAAATTGGCTGTGCATTCTGCAGTTGCCTACCCAATGTCCAGGGAATTACTAAACAAAGTTAATACCCAATATCCAGAAAAACCTGCTTCTGTACCTGTGATCTTTTCATGCCAAACCCATTATGTTCAGCAGGATATACATAATCCATCACATTTTTTATGGGAGTTACACAATCACTCATGTGGCGAGTTTTATCAAAAGTGGAAAATACAATTATATTTGATTAATTGCTAGGAACTCTCTACTAGAAATGGTCTTCTGCAAGGGCTTATATACCTAACAGTGTCACTTAAGAGAGAAATTCATAATGTTCTGTGGAATCTGCAATTCTTTATTTGAAACAAACAAACAAAAAAATCTTGAACTCTCATTTCTATTTCTGTTCTTGAGATTTCTAAAATTGACCTAAAATGAGGGATATGAATCTTGCCTACACTCATCAGAGGCAAATAAAGCCTTGTTTCAATTTCAGGCAATACTTTTTATAGCTTATAAAATTAAAAGTCATTAAATGCAGTGTTTAGAGAATTCTCTCTGTCTCTTTCACTTTCTCTCTCTCAAAGGCATTCAAAAGATAGGTAAAACAGAAAGAAGAAAATATGAAGACACAATGCTGAAAAATGAATTAGGTTTACACAAGTACAACGTGGCCTGCTTCAGAAGGATAGGCTCAAACCCAAATATTTTTTTTTGATGAAACCATTGAGTTTAAGTGACTTGCCCGGGGTCACACAGCTACTAAGTGTCAAGTGTGTGAGGACATATTTGAATTCAGGTGTTCCTGACTCCAGGGCTGGTGCTCTATTCACTAAGCCACCTTGTTGCTCCCCAAACATTTTCCAGGTTAGTTGTTTTTCTCATTAAATATTTCACATTGTCTTCTATTTTTTCATTCTTTTGGTTTTTTTAATAATTTCTTGATTTCTCATAAAGTCATTAGCTTTCATTTGCTCTATTCTAATTTTTTAAGGAATTATTTTCTTTAGTGAGCTTTTGGACTTCCTTTTCCACTTGGACAATTCTGCTTTTTGAGGCATTCTTCTCCTCATTGACTTTTTGGACCTCTTTTGCCACTTGGGTTAGGCTATTTTTAAGGTGCTATTTTCTTCAATATTGTTGGGGTCTCCTGTAGCAAGCTGTTGACTATTTTTCAAGATTTTCTTGCATCACTCTCATTTCTCTTCCCAATTGTTCCTCTACTTCTCTTACTTGCTTCTCAAAATCATTTTTGAGCTCTTCCATGGCCTGGCATCAGTTCATATTTTTCTTGGAGGTTTTGGATGTAGGAACTTTGACTTTTTTGTCTTCTTCTGGTTATATGTTTTGATCTTCTTTGTCACCAAAGTAAGATTCTATAATCTGAGTTTTTTTTGACACTGTTTACTCATGTTCCCAGACAATTACTTGACTTTTAAACTCTTTGTTAAGGTAGGGGTCTGTTTCCAGTGTAGAGAATGTACTGTCCCAAGCTTCTGGGATTTTGTGCATCTGTTTTCAGAGGTACTTCTAGGGACCTGCAAATTTTCAGTTCTTCCAAGGTGGTATGAGAGAAGACAAGGTGTTCACTCTTATCCTGGCCTGTGCTCTGGTCTATGAGGGACCACAAGGACTCTTTTCTGCCTTGGAACTGTGAGGAGGATTACCTCTTCACTGCTGCCACAAATTCCACCACACCAGCACTTCTCCTTGTCCCAGGACTGCCACCCAGGGCTGTGACCCAGATCCAAGCATGGGTAAAGCAATAGAATCCTGCCTCAGTGTCAGCAAAGAGATATCTGCTATCCCCCTCTGATCAGCTGCTCAATCCCCCCACTGTTTGTGAGCTGAGAGCCCCAGAAGCAGCCGCTGCCACTGTGCCCCCCACCACCACCCAGCTGTGCTAGGGCCAGGGTTGAACTACATTCTTCTCACACAGATTTGAGAGACCTTTCTCAGTGACCTTCAGAGATGTCTTTGGTATTTGTGGCTTGAGAAATCTGGAAACTTCCACAGGTGCCCATGTTTTAGTCCCCTGAGACTTGCTCCAGTTTTGCTGGGTCTCCTTCTTTGCTTGTACAGCCCACACTGAACTGAGCTCCTCTCCCAGCCTGGCACAAAAGACCTTTCCTGTCCACCTTCCAGTTAGTCTTGGACTGAGAATTTGATTCACTCTGTTTTTTGTGGGTTCTGCTGCTCTAGAATTTGTTTAGAGTCATTTTTACAGGTATTTGGAGGGGTTGGGAGAGACCTCAAGCAAGTCTCTGTTTTTACTCTGCCATCTCGGTTTTGCCCCCCAAGATGTTTTCTGATGTTCACTAAAACAACAATATATTTAAAATCAAATACATTTCATAAATACATAGTATACATCTACTTTTCTTGGACTGTACTCTGGAATTTAGGATTTAACAGTACATTTCATAGATCTTCTCAATGAAAACATTGAGGAATAGGAAGAGGGAACAAGCAGCTTCTAGAGAACAGTTCTCCATAGCTGATGACAACTGTACACCACACAAAATCACATTCTTCTACCCATCAAAATGTGGAGACAACGCAGGAGGTTTTTGCACTCAGGGTTTCTTGAATAAAAATTTGTGTTTGATTCAACAGGACAAAACATGCCTTTGGTTCTCTTCCTTAACAAAGAGTCTCTCTTGCAAACATTAATATCAAGATAGAATTCATGCCAGCTTTTGTGAGTCACTATGACCAAAACCTCATCACCCATTTACCAAACAGGTCAAAAGACAATATGAATTGAACTCGGATAGTCCTTGATGTCTAGGCTCTTTTTGTTTTGATCATGGCTTTCAGATAGTCCAATATTTTTTTAAATTATCTCTCCTGGATCTATTTTCCAGATCAGTTGTTTTTCCAATGAGATATTTCACATTGTATGCTATTTTTTCATTCTTTTGGTTTTGTTTTACAGTGTCTTGATTTCTCATAAAAACACTAGCTTTCAATTGCTCCATTCTAATTTTTAAGGAAGTATTTTCTTTGGTAAGCTTTTGGGCTTCCTTTTCCATTTGGCTAATTTTGCTTTTGAAGGCATTCTTCTCCTCATTGGCCTTTTGGACCTCTTTTGCACTTGGGTTAGGCTATTTTTAAGGTGTTATTTTCTTCAGTATTTTTTGGGTCTCCTTTAGCAAGCTGTTGACTTGTTTTTCATGATTTTCTTGCATCACTCTCATTTCTCTTCTCAGTTTTTCCTCTACTTCTCTTATTTGCTTCTCAAAATCATTTTTGAACTCTTCCATGGCCTGGCACCAATTTGTATTTTTCTTGGAGGCTTTGGATGTAGGAGCTTTGACTTTGTTGTCTTCTTCTGGCTGTATGTTTTGATCTTCTTTGTCACCAAAGAAAGATTGCATAGTCTGACATTTTTTTGTGCCTTTCTTTGTTCATGATCCCAGCCAACTACTTGAGTTTTAAACTCTTTGTTAAGGTAGGGGTCTGCTTCCAGTGTGGAGAATGCACTGTCCTAAGCTTTGGGGGTTTTAAACAGCTGTTTTCAAAGATACTTCTAGGGATCTGTAAATTTTCAGTTCTTCCAAGGTGGTATGATAAGGGGTGAGGTGTTTACTCCTTTCCTGGCCTGTGCTCTGGTCTATGAGTGACCACAAGCCTCTTTTATGACTTGGAACTGTGAGGAAGATTTCCTCTCCACCCCCACAACAAGCTCCACCACACCAACACTCCTCCTCACCCCAAGACCACCACCCAGAACTGTGACCCAGATCCAAGAATGGGCAAAGCAAGAGAATTCTGCACCAGCTAAGAGATTCCTGCAATCCCCCTCTGATCAGCCACTCAATTTCCCCTCAGTCTGTGGACCAAGCTCCAGAAGCAGCCACCTCCCCAGGGCTGTGTGGACTGGGGGATTGGGACTAGGACTGAACTTCTTTGTCACAGACCTTTCCCACTGATCTTCTAAGTTGTCTTTGGTGTTAGTGAGTCGGGAAGTCTGGAAATTGCCACAGTTTCCCGTGATTCAAACCTCTGAGGCCTGCTCCCAGATAACTGAGGCCTGTTTTGCCTGTTCTCCCACACTGACCTGTGTTCTTCTCCCAGTACGGTGTGATAGACCTTTCTGATCAACCATCCAGGTTGTCTTGGGCTGGAAATCTGTTTCACTCTGTCTTTTTGTAGGTTCTGCTGGTTTAGAATTTGTTTAGAGTCATTTTTTAAAGGTATTTGGAGGTCTTTGGTGGAGAGCTCAAGCAAGTCACTGCTTTTACTCAGCCATCTTGGCTTCTCCTCCTTGGATAATAAACCTGGAGTGCACCTCCAAGCCCAGAGCTTCTGCTGTAGCAGAAGCAGCTATGGGAGCCCCTGGACAGTCATCTCTAGGCCACAGTAAGACAGGCAAGTATTTAGGAGAGATGTTCAGAAACATCCCTTAGGATAAACAGTAGAAGATCATTCAGGGTTGCAGAGGCTGTAACTTGAACTAGCTGGCAGCTTCATTGGAAACAGGGGTGGAGGAATCATTATGCATTGGATATGTTAAACTGTACTGCAAGACAGCTGCCCAGCTGAGAGCAATGGACTTGAAGAGGCCATGTAGATGCAGTAGGAGGTAATGTCCTCCATGAATCAACTTTCCAAAATGGTTCAACTTGAGCTTTGAGGCTGAAGGCTTTTTCCACAGTTTCCACAGTCTTTAGGAAAATGCTTCTGTAGGACAATCAGGAAAGGAAGATTCTTGATGTTGCTTAAGGAAATGTTTAGAATTGTAGATGTTTCTTTTTGAAGAATACAGTAGCCCAAGACAACAAGGATGCTGGTACCACCCTACTTCATACAGGAAAAGAAGGGCATCCTGGGTGATACCTCTATAAAGCTCAGTCAAAGTTGGTGCTCTAGCACTGGGTGCCAGTGGCTTTAGAGGTGAGTTTGTGTAGATCTCAGTTGCTGAAAGCACAGGATATTTATTCCATAGGAAATATTTGGTGGTCTTAATTCTGAGGAAAGACAAATGTAATAAAGGTCATCAAACGAAAAAAGAACATAACTAAATGATGAATATTATCATTACTTGGTCATAGCCTGCACATCCTAGTGATTTTTTTTTGGTTTCTTATTTTTTTCTCCTCTTTTGTTTCTTCTTCCTTCAGAGTTCACACTTGTGTAGATCACAATGGTCAGTCCTTGATATTCTGATCCCTCCCAAAGAGTTACAAGCATCAGACTATTTGATCTAGCCTATATCTTAGTGCCTGACTTGACCATATTGGACTTTACTGACTACTACTATTTACCCCTGATTTATTCTTGCATCCCCCTCCATTTCTGATTGCTCTTCTTTTGTCCAAAATACTTTTCTGGAATTAGGTCTGGGTTAAATATATATATATATATATATGTGTGTGTATGTGTTTGTGTGTTTGTGTATGTGTGTATGTATGTATGTATATATATATTACACATGCATGCATGTACACATACATATATATCCCCGTATACTTGTCCTCTGTCTATGAAAGCACACACACACGTGTGTGTGTATGTGTGCGTATACATGTCTGTTTGGACCTATATGTGTATATTATATATTACCTATGCTTCTATGATATGGATAATATCTAGATAAGCAACCAGACAAGGAACTTTTGCAAAATCTTGAGACCAGACAGTAGCCGTACCCTGGCCAAAAAACTATTAAGTAGATGAGGCTATACAAGGCAAATATTATAATGTGAAACCTTGTGAACATTAGCCCTGTGTTCTGTTGCTGATAAACTGTTGCAAAAATGACCTTCAGTAAGGAAGTAAACTTTTGAAAATCTATTTCTCCTCTGTGGATGAGAGAGGATAAGAATATGTGACTGCCAATCTTGCATAGATAACAGTGAAATAAAGAGCAAACTGCACAGTGTGCTACAGTGATCAGCCAATAAAGGTGCCTGTAGCAATAGAAAGCATCATTGTTTACCACATTTTCCATTTTGTTATCTGCTGTAATGGGCGAGTGACCTGATATTGAGTTGGTCTTGCTTTGTTGATCACTTTTGTATCATGCAAGTTTGTTTCACAAAATAGATTATGTTTTATATCTTCCCACTTAAAGGGAAACGGATCGTTACATGGCTGATTTCATCTAATGGAGAAATTTATTGCATGGTGAACTGAAAACGTGATAAATGTGTTTCCTAATTCCACGTTTTTCCGATCTGCATATTTCACATTTCAATCAAATCCACCTGATTGCTGAACGGTGACTGTGTGCTGAAATTGTTGGAAAACAACAACAACAACAACAACAACCATGGATGGAAACCTGTGTATTGAAGAGATCCAGCTTTGAGGACAATGGTTCTGACTCTTTCCAAGAGCCCAATGTTCAAACTTAGAAGATGGAAATTAAGGCTTGGCTGTATTTTCAGGGACCGAACACAGACACTATCCACCTCCCACAGGTGGTACAGAGGTAACTCATTTCGAGAAAAAAGGAAGATTAACAAGTTGAGAGAACCTAGCAGTATAATACTTTTCTTGATTTTCTATCATCTTTGACCAATATTTCCCTTCCAGTGTCCACTCCTCCATAAAATGTTATGGCTGTTGGCACTCTGGGCACAGCCTTCTTGTATCTCCAGCCATCCATGGGTTTAATTCCATGAGATGAGAATCTGGCATCGGCAATGCTGTGAGTCATGCCATAGAGCAAGAAAGAAATGATTTGGATTTATTCCATAAAGTGAAGAGAGAACTAGGCTGGCAGGAGGCTAAAGGATTGTGGAATTCAGAAGTGCAGAAAGACTAAGATCCATGCATGTGCTGATGTCCATATGCATGTCCATCATGGACTAAAAGATCCATGCATGTGCTGATCAGATTTAAAGAGTGAAGTACATGGGGAGTGAAAAGAGCAATGTTCTGGATGTCAGAGTTAGGTTAGGGGCTGGAGGTGAGCTCTGTCATGTTCTTAGTGACTTCAGCCAAGTCACTTCATCCCCCTGATCCTCAGTTTTCTTGTTTATTAAAGAAGAAGGCATGAATAGCTTGAGGCCCCATTTCTCCAGACATAGTTTTCTTCAAAGCTCAGTTTCAATGTTGCCTTTGGCATGAGGACTTTCTTCCAATTCCCCAGGTGCTGATTCCTTCCCAACCTTCTCATTTTTAATGTGCACATTGTTTGTAAATACTAACACATGTACATGTTTTCTTCTCCAATAAATGTAGGCTCCTTGAGGGCAAGAATTGTTTTTGGTTTGCCTGGTTTCCATAACACTTAGCTCTTCATATGTGCTGAGTGATTGATTGGAGAGAGTGGCTGGAAATAGTTGGTGACTCTTTAGGATGCTCTGTGGAGCCCTGGTGCTGCTACCCTGAATTTCTGGTTGGGAAGACAGACTCCTTGGAAGGGTATTTTAGCTACTAATCTTACCTCCTACAGAGTGTGGCACCTCAAGGGATGCTTTGTGCAGGAGCTGGCTCTGCACTGATTCTTGAGTCATCCTACCTATACTGTAAAAAGCCACTCCTGCAGTCCCCTTCACATGAAGGTGGAAGTTCATTGCCCAGAACACAGAGGGCATATGGAACTGCAAGGTCTTAGATATTTTAGGTAATACGTTACCCTTCAGCACTTCAGGGGGTCTGTGATTTGGGCCATGTGTGTATTCCTATTATCATCACTGTAAAAGGCTTGAAGCTGTGACCTCCTTGACAGTAAGCAGATGGGAGAGGAGGACCCGTGGCCTCGAGGCCACATGTGGAACCTCAAGTGCAGCCCTTTGACTGAATCCAAACTTTACAGAACAAATCGTCCCTTCATAAAAGGATTTGTTATGTAAAACAAGAAGTAGTTCTCTGTCTCTGGGGACATGCTCTCTCAGTCCTCAGATTATAGATGGACAACCCGCCAGTACTCTCAACCTTCCTTGCTGGAGGCAGCTTCCTATGGCATACCCTTCTAAAGCCTACAGATGCCTCCATGCTCTGGGAGGTCTAAGAGAAGGCCTTTTCCCTAGGCCCAAGGCAGACTGGGTCTCCAGTGGATACAAAGCAGTGCTGGGACTTCTAACTCTGTCTCACAATTTGGGATTTAAATGGATGAAGCCTTTAATTCATCTGTCTAAGATTCTTCACTTGGTTCCCTGGTCAAAATTGAGTCAAAGGACCAAAGTGATTCAATAAATCCTGAGAAATGTTTCAGGTGTTTTGAAAAGCCAATGGTGACCTCAGTGGTATTATGATATGCCCACAGCTTCTTTGAAAAGCAAACATGCTTTATAAAAATCCAAAAGGTGGTCCTCCACATTTTCTTTTCCCAATCCACAATGTTGTCCCCACACATCCCCACTGTGTTTTCCAACCCCAATTACTGGAGAAATCTTGCTGACCTTGCAGCAGGAGGGACCTTGGCACATGGAGCAAGTATAGATGAGAACAGTCTTCTTTCCATAGCTGTTGTGCAGCATGGCAGCTCTGCCTTTGCCTCACTTCTGGGCTCTCATCTGTCCTAGCTCTATGAAACCTTTTCCTGGGAGGAACATTTTCTGACGCTGCCTCAGTCATCTGCTTTGATCCCTTATTTTTAGCTTTATTTATTGCACTTCCATGTCATAGATTATAGGAGATGCAGCAAGGGAGATGGGAAAGAGTGTTGGCCTTCAAAGGGACCCAGGACCACTCTCCTACACTGAGAGCTGCAAGGATTGTTGAGTTGGTAGAGTCCAAACCTCCTTTCACTTAAAGAATGAGGAACCTGAAGCAGGGTGAGGCCAGGTGGTTTGCTCCAAGGTCCCACAACAAGTAAATATCTGATCCAGGTTTGAATCTAGGTTTTCCTGTCTGTAGGTCTAATGCCCTACCCATTACCAAAGACTGCCTTGGCTCTGATGGTCCCTTCCTGAGTGATCACAGATGGTGATGCTACTTGCCTGGTCCTAAGCTTCATCTTCTATATAGTGAAGATCACCCAAGAGAAATGCCTCAAAGGGTTGTAGAGAAAGCTCTGTGAGTTACTGTTATGTGTGGTTTTGTTTCAACATAGTAGCAAAAAACTAATAGTTAAGTCATAAAGATATTAGAATTTTTGGGGTTGATAATAAGTGACCTCCAGTGCTGGAGGCCTTGGGCTGAGTGCTGAAGGCCTAGAGATTTTTCACATCCCTGCTCAGGGCTCAACTTCCCCTGGCTGGTTGGCTGGCCAGGCTCCAGAGGCTGAAACTTACTTTGGAAATTTCCAGGAGAAAGCATTGTTAAGCTTCTGTTTGGAAGAATCAAATTCCAAAGATAATTCTAATGATATTATTCTATGGTTTTTGTGATTTTTAAACTCTCTGTACAAAGCACCTAATCTTACCATTCTCCTTCCCCATAACATATGGGAGCAGCTCCTGTTATCTAGGGGCTCTGGAGACCACAGAGGCCAATGTCCCAGCACAGATTCAGTGAGGACAATAATGAGGTGGAAGATATCAGATAAAAAAGGACAGGTCCTTTAAGACCATCCAAGAAATTAACAGAGGGCTCTTCTTAGGAGAAGAGCCCTAATTAGGATCAGATAACGGGACAAATAAGCCTCCTGCCTCTGAAGTCTCATTACTAGGAGTGTTCATTCAGGCATCTGGTGTTAGGACAGGGGAAGGCAGGACCCTGAGAATGACATATCTGACTTGCAAGAAATTGTACCTTCACTGCTGCAGAGCCTGTTGCCATTAGTGATGTCCCCAAACCCTCTCCCACCTGGTAGAATGGAATGGGCTAAAATAACCCACCCCCTTGTAGGTAGATTGGGGATGGGCCTTTCCAAACCGAATTTGGCTGGACCTTAGATGGTAGGCTTGCAGGTCATTCCCAAAGTCCTTACTCAGAACCTTTCTGACTTGAGAGAACTTTGCAAGAGGTATAGGCTTTACCGGCATTTCTCTGAATATCTCAGTGTCACAGGGAGGCATGCAGATACTACTTTAGTAGAAGAGGGGATTCATAAAAATAAACAAATGAAAAGGAAAACACTGGATTGGAACAACATATCAAAAACCAGGGGGGTTCAGGTGTGTGCTTTTCTTCATAGGGTTATGTCCATTTCTGGTTTACCAATGAATTCAGCCCCAATATGCCACTGGAAACTATCACTGTCACAAGGAATATGTGGAAATCAGATTTTCCAAAAAAATAAACTTTCTGTGTTAAATGAGCACAAACCAACAATAATAATGATCTCAGGAATTTGAGTGATTTACTAATTTTCTAATGATATCCAATTTCTTATCTTCTTTGTTTTCATTCAAAAATTATATATGTGTGTGGATATGAGTGTGTGTGAGAGAGACAAACACACACACACACACACACACACACACACACACACTGAATATTCTTTTTTTTCCTAATGGAATAATGCCCCATATGAGAGAGTAGGAAGTTCTATTGCTCTCTGATATGATCATCCAACATAGATGCCATATTAGTGTATAAAGGCTCAGAACAGGAGAAAGCGCAGAGAAGAGCACCCAAGATGAGAAGGACAGTGGAGACTGGAGATTAGATGAAGAAACAAAGGGAAAAAAATCATCCTAAAGAGAAGACTTAGAAGGGCCATAAGATTCACCTTCAGTTATTTTGCAAGATGCACTAAGGAAGATGGCTTGGACTCTTGCTCTACTTGGCCTCCAAGGATACTTCTAGGACCAATGTGTGTAAATTGCTGAGTCAGTTTTGACATCATTGTGAGGAAAGGTTTCCTACAAATGAGAGCAGTGCCAAGTTGGCCACGTCCAATGGGCTGCCAACAAGCCAAAAGGATTCTCATTGGCTAGAACTCTAGCCAGAGGTCTTGTTGGGCTTCCTTTTCAAGGAACCCCTGTTTTGCCCTGGTTCAGGTTTTAAGCCCTCTGCAGCCCTTTCCCTTCCAACTTCTCAGACAATTCATGATCTTATGCCTGCTGTTTCTTCTGTGGGGGATTAAGGGAGCTCTCTGGCTAATGCTGTATCTGAAAGGGTTTATGTGCACGTAAAGAGAAAGCAAAAGAAAGACAAAAGACAAAAGGACTGAGAGAAAAGCTATGGACATTATGAAAGCTGGTCCAAGTCAAACACTTTGTCTACAAAAATAGATTAAGAAGATAAAAAAAGATGCAGTTCTACATTTTGCCTCGAAGCTAATATGAGCTAAGCCAGAAAATAGGCCCCCAAAATAAAGTGAATTCAATTGCTATGCTTAATGTCTAAAGAAAGCTGCTATTGAATAAATGCTGAGACCATTGGGGGACATAAAATGACTTCCGTTCCAATGAGGTGACCCTTGTGCACATACGTAGACAATAAAGTTGAAACTTTGAAAATTAGTACAATGAAAATGTTTTTGACTGAAGGTGCTTCTGATCGCGTGCAGAGTCTCTGTATGGATGAAGGCCTAAGGGTGAATAATGGGCCAAACATCAGCTCTGCCCATGTTTTTGATGAGCTAATATGAAATTGAAATCAGAGCCAGGAGCTGGGAAGGCAGACAAAAGGTGAGAAGCTTATTCTTCAATATCTTTCAAAGCTCAAAGTCTGGGAAAGAAGGAATTGCTCTACATCAGAATTTGGCTTCATTTAGGGCTTATTCTCTCTATGCAAGTCCAGAGTGGCTGGAGGTAAACTTCTGAGCCGCACATCCTAGAGAAGGTAGTGCTATATAGTGAGAAGAACTCTGGGTTTGCAGCAGGAGTACCTAGGCTAAACTCCTGACTTTTCTGTTTACTAGTTGTGTGACCCTGGGAAATTCACTCTTCACACTGGACTTCAATTGCGTTCATATTCAAAATCAGAGAAGCAGACAAGGTGACCTATGAAATGTATGACTATAGAGATATTAATTTTCGTTCACTTAGTGATTCTTGGCCAATAGCTGTTCGTCCATATAATAGCATACTACTGCATAACAAGTTTTATTGAACTATGTGAAAACTCCCAGAAGCCAAATCCAAGTGAAGACTTTTGTCAGCTATTATCTTCCAAGGTGTGGGACTGAAGCACTCACTAAATTTACCCTGCTACATATAATTGTGACCAAATTTGGCCCACAGTGATCAATCATTTTGGAAGTTATGGTGGACCAAACAGAAAAACACAAGAAAGCCACCTGATGGTTCTGAAGAGCATTCTGCTTGTTTAGTTTCTCAATTAATTTTGAGAACTCAGTTCAGCTCTTAATTCCAGTGAACATAGAAACTCATTGATGGATTAGCAATTGACTTCTCCATTTTGGCTTTTTTTTTCATCATTAGATCATCTAGAAATAATTATAGTGGGTAGCCTGAGACTTTTGACATGGCCACTTTCAATTCAGTTCAGTTCACTTTAACTCATAATGGGCATTTATATGCCCCCAATGTGCAAAGGACTTTGGACACCTCAAAAATAAACAACTAAACCATTCCTATTCTTAAGCTATGTTTGAAACAGCTAGGGGATTTAGTGAATAAAACACCACATTTGGAGTTAGACCTCAATAATTCAATCCCAAATCAAACAAGCATTTATTAAAACTTTGTTGTATGCTAGGCATTGTGATAAGTGCTGGAGGCATACAGAAAGGAAAAAAAAAAACAACATACTCAAAGAATCACTTAGGCAATTAGCATTTATTAAGCACCTACTATGTGCCAGGTTCTGTGCCTAGTGATGAGAACAAAAAGAAAAGCAAGACAGTTCCTGCTCTCAAAAATCTCACATTCCAGTGGGGGAGACAATGTGTAGAGAAGTATGTAGAAACAAGACATAGGCAGAGTAAACTGGGAATGATCTTAGAGGAAAGGCACTAGCATTAAGAAGGAATGGGAAAAATTTTGTTGAAGAAGATCTAAAGAAGTCAGGATAGACGCTCTGAGGAACTGCCCCTCCCTGATGGATTTCTTTGTGGTAGTAAACTGTACCATTTTTGGTCTCAATTCTTACCTAACCCTTAGTCATAGAACAGATGTGGAGGCAGACAACCTGAGAACTGGAAAAGACCTTATTTTTTTTTTTTGCTTTTTGGTGAGGCATTTGGGGTTAAGTGACTTGCCAGGGTCATGAAGCTAGTATGTGTCAAGTGTCTGAGTTAAGATTTAAACTTAGGTCCTCCTGACTCCATCCTCTGTGCCACTTAGCTGCCCCAAGATCTTTATTTCAAAAGTCACCCACTTCATCCTGGGCCAGTGGTCTTTACCTTTGTCTTGCCAGTGCACTCTGATGACTGGAGAAGAGAGTGAGGCTGATGACTTTGTGAAGCTCTGCCTCCCTTAAATACAATTCCCACACACAACAAGATATCACCCTTGTGATGTCATAGGTGAAGGGTTAAGAACAAAGGAAGCAAGGAGGTAGAGCCAAGGAGGTCAAGCAGGAATGGGTCCAAACTCCAATCCTAACAACTCCACAGATCTCATGGTGTCCTGAGTTTGACTGTTGCCTCAGACACTTCGAAGCTGTTGGTCCTAAACAGTTCATTCCCCCTTTTCATTCTCAGTTTCTGCCTCTATAAAATAGAAATAATGATAGAATCTAATTTACAGGGTTGCACTGAAGATCAAATGAGAATATATGACAAGTGCTTTGTAAACTTTACAACTCTACATAAACACAATGGTGGTGCAAATTATAATGATGGAGATCACAGTCTACTACAGGGAATATAATATGATTACATATGATGATGTTAAAAAGAGGATGACAATGTTGATAAAGTTAGTAGAGAAAAACCCTAACTTTAGGGCTTCCCTTAAAAAAAGAATTCTATCACACAAATGGCAAAATCAACATAAGGTCATGTTAATATTGCCTGATAGGTACAAAAGCAGGTTTAACTTTGTTCAGTAATTTTCTGAACATCAGTACAAAGTGAGTCATAAAATGGGGGCACATGCTCCCCAAAGGACTTATCCAGGGTTGTAGAAATGTCTTGGGCATTTCCAAAGTGGGAGAGGAATTCTCTATAGATGCACATAAATGTGTGCTCAAGGACAAATTTGTAAATAAAGGGAGGAGAAAGAAGGCCGAGTTCAAGGCTAATAGGGTAGTTTGGCTGTGTTATAGAGTGGATACAGGGAAATAATATGAAAATAAGGCTGAAAATTTAGACTAAAGGCTGAAAAATTTGACTTTTTGTGACCATAAAACCTGATGTGAAGAACTTTTATTTTGTCTGAGAGGCATTAGGGAACACTGATAGTTTTCAATCGAGAAGTAATATGTCTCTAACTAGTCTTTAGGAAGGTCACCTTGGCCAGCATGTAGATGATAGGTCAGAGAAGTGAGAGACTGATGACAAGAATCCAGTTAGAATGCCCTTATAACAGTCCAAACAGGTGGTGAGAAGAATTCAATTGAGGGCCATTGTTGTGTGACTGTAGAAAGAGCAACTGAGAAAGATTACATGGAGGGAGAATTTACAGGATGTGGAGACAGATCATGGGGATGAGGAGGAGGAACAAGTCAAACATTACTCTAAAATCATGCCCCTGGTGCACTGGGGAGATGGCAATGCCTTCAGCAGACATAGACATTGAAGGAAAAGCTTGGTAGGGGAGATGAGATCAGTTAGATACATACTGAATTTTGTGATGATGATAAGACATTCATGTAAAGCTGTCAGGCAGGCATGTTATGAGGTTCAAGTGAGATAATGAATATAAAGCCTTTGCAAACCTTAAAGCATTATATATAAATGCCAAAAAATAAGAAAAAAAAACAAAATGAGAAATGATGGTCACTGAAATGTTTCTCTGCTGCTTTCTGGTAGCATGGGCTATGGGGGGAAGAGCAGATTTTCCCCCAAGCTCTGTCCATGGAGCACCACCAGCCCTAGAGTTTCCTTCACATTTCATCATTGGCCATTTGGGGATCAAGTTTGGTGACCAAGCACAAAGGAATCCAGGGGTTGTGATCTGTGGAAACAGAAGGAACTTTCACCAGCATGGAAGTACTGTGCTACTGGAGGACTGAAAAGCCAGTTAAAAGACACACCCCCTGATCTTCTCATGAAAATGGATACTTAGTGAAATCAGATTTCTGAATACATGTGACCTCTGTTCAAAACCAAAGGCTAAATTTTGCTCTTTGCTCTCTGTTGTAGGGTTTCTTCTAGTGACTGGGCACAATTCTTCCAAATGGAAGCTACATCTGAAATAGAAAAAATGTATCTGACCTCCCTCCTCTAGATCTCTGTCCATGGGATCCCTGTCTCCAGTTGGTGATATGTTGTTTTTCCAGTCTTGTATTGACCTGAGATCATATTTCTGAAATGGAGCAATGTCCAAGTGTCTTCTTTAAAACATGAATAGCTAAAATGGCATGGAGGCAATGAGGATCAACCTCCTGTTACTTCCACCAAGAAGTAGAGTATCTAAAATGCTGGATGCCATCCATCACCCATGAGAATGATTAAATGAGAACACGCAGAAAGGAATAGTAGGTTGATCATATCATGGGTGAGATTGCTGAGGGAAACAAGCATGGCAAATTTAATCAGGTTTTTAGACTTTTCAAAGGATAACTGAGTAGTATGTATCCTCCTTTGTGCCTTCTGACCCAGGGATTTGAGATTGGATTAACCAATGGATTCTAAGGTAATAAATAACAAGGAAATGCCCATCTTACCTATAAACCTTAACATTGGAATATGTGGGCTTCTCTTTGATGCTTATTTCAATGAAGTCACTTTTACAGGTCTAACCTATCATTTGGTAAATAAAACCTGAACATGTCTAATCAACAAGTGAATCATTGATTAAAATCCTTTTTTTTTTCTTTCCATTGCTGTATATTCAATGTCCAGTCATATGATTCACTGGTTCCCACTGATGGATTGTTCAGCAGACACAGTATTTATCGCACTTTCTTTTTGAGAGATGCAGGGTATGTTAAAGCATTCCCCAGGCTGGAAAAACCTTCAGTGCTTTCTTTACAAAATGCTCTGTGCTATCCATAAATAGCTCATAAACATGTAGTCTCCCCACTGAGCTATGCTTTCTTTTCTCTGATTCCAACTTTCCCTATCCATAGTATTCAGTTACTCAAAATAATGTGATCACATGCTTTAGTGAACCTGGAGAAAATGAAGGCAAATAGGTCACATGCTCTTCTATGGAGCAATCTATCTCTGGCCATCATAGAACTTAGCACATTACTTGGCAAATAGTAGGCACTTATTAAATTCTAGTTGACTGACTGACTAACAGTCTCCTAAACCAAGGACCCCTTGCCCTCCTGGCCTTGGGGGTGGGGAGAAATTCCTAACTGAACTGTATCTGAAACTTCTAGAAATGTGTAAGGGAAGGGTTCGATCTTCTAACTCCAGGTCCTTGAGTAGAACACAGGAAAACAAAGGAAGACCAATACAGAAATGCCAATTTGTCTCTAGCTCCCAGGTCCAGCAGAATGTATACCGGCTAGAAGTTTTGGCCCTCTGGACCTGTCCTTGTGATGTTTCCGCCCCCTGTGCCATCCCTTCTTAAACACTGAGCCCCAGCTGTTTCTTTCATGGGGAATGGAGACTTTGTCACTGTAGTAGCAACAGCTGCTGCCCAGTATAGCTATCAGGAAGTTGGACTCTCAGGGGCAATGGGAGTGAGCCAACTTCATGGGCCACAGGGTATAGACTTTGCCACTTCCTTCCACAGAGTGAGTTACAGAGCTCACTTGCCCAATGTCTGGCCTAGAGATGGTAAAGACAGGAACACTTTCTCAAGTTTTACATACTGTCTTCTCTGCAGAAAGTTCAGAGGCCTTCCATACACACCCTTATTCTCTGAGATAAAATGACAAATCAAACATGCTGGCTATGTGCCCGATAGAAGGTGTTTTTGTTTGTTTGTTTGTTTTAATGCTTTGAGGTTTGAAAAAAATACTTTAAATACATCCTCTCATTTGCTCTCATAATTCCAGCTTTCATATTTATAGTAATATTCACATGAAAGTTAAACTAAAGAGGTCAGCTGTATTAGAGACTCTGAAAATATGTAATTTCTTTCCCTTTCCCCTACCATGTTAGTAAGATATAATAGCCCTTTGAGAAAGTGATTCCTTAGGGAAACTGATTTTCAGGGACATGCCATGAGAAGAGCAGCTGCAAAGCATTTTTGAAAGCTAGCTGCATCCTGCTAATAGAAGGTCCTCACAATGCTGGTAATACCCTCGTTCTTATCATAGCCATAATTAAACAAAAAAAAAAAACTCAGGTGGGAACTGAAGAGAACTGGAAGCCCAGAATAATTGCTGACAGAAGATTCACAATATCTGTGAAGGTCACAGAAATCTGGGGGGCGGGGGATTTTTTTTTCTTTTAGAAAACTCTAAGTTAGCCCATTAGCTGAAAATTATAGTAACTTCATTCACCTTTTCAGGGATAAAAACAAACTAATAAACAAAAAAACAAATAAAACAAAACAAAACAAAGAACAATGAAACCATGAGACAGAAGGCTATAAAAACTGTAAAGTTTCAAAGGTATTAGACCTTTTTATTAGGGATTTCCCTAAATTTTCCACTTTCAGAGATTCTGCTCCCTGATAAGGGGCCCTGGTATTACACTGACTTTGCAAGTCTGTCACTTTCACTCAGCTTTTAGGGCATAGGGCCTAAAGGTGACCCCCCAAATGAAAATGGCTCCATAGAAAGCAATGAGTCTTCAATGGAGGTATCATATTTTCTTCACTTTCAAAATTTGTTTTTTTTTTGTTTGTTTGTTTTAAATCGGGTTTTGTGGCATTGAGAATAGTAATCACTCTATGTTCTTGTGTTTGAGACTTGGGAGTAAGATATTTAAAGGCCAAGACTGTTTCCTGTGAATGTCCTACCAGTCCCGGGCTCACTTAAGGTCAAGCTGGCGATTTTATAGCAGGGTTCATTAACCCTTCCTGATTGGGTACCAGTGAGCTTCAGAGCAGTAGTCCAGTCACAGACAAATTGTACCCCCCATGTCACTTAACTCTTCTAACCAATCTCATGGAAGTTTAGTGCAGTGTCCAATAATAAGAGGTGGACTCTGAGAGAATGAGGAAAAGAGGGCCTTCTGATAGAGAAACCCCAGTTTTGGACAGAAAACCTGTTGCAGTTGACTCCTCTGCCTAGAATGCTTTGTGGAGTCTTCTTCCTGGGGCCAAAGACAATGTAGTTTAAAGTGGAGCAACCCAAATCACCTCAATAATGAACTAATGAAATGATTACTTGGTCCAGAAATTTCCATACTAAATTGTAGCATTCCACATGAGTGCTAATGAATAGTTCCAGCAGGCCACTTTAGCCTTGATCTAATCTGTCAGCTGCCAGAGTGACCCATAGGGAAATGAGATCTCCCTCCCTCGGGTTCAGTGAGATGGCATGGGAGGGCAAAGAGGGTGGGTGGGGCCCAGGATGCCTTTAAGCCTTACCAGAAAAGATCTTATGAAGATTTACTTTTTGGAATACTCATTTGTCCTCATTTTGAAATGAATTAATAGCAGGTCTGTGTCCTAAGGACATTTTTCTGAATTTATTATGTTGTTATATTCTTTTCTCCAAATTCACATGTTCTTCAATGGAGGTATCATGAAAATAGGAGAGAGGTCCCCAGAGAATAAGGGAGCTATCAGTCTGTCAGTATTTATTGACAGCACCTCTAATGTTACCCTTTTTAATTATAATAATACAAGCCAGAATTTCTATAGTGGGTTGTGGTTTACAAAGTGCTTTATGTGTCATTTTATTTGAATCTCATAACAACCATGTGTGGTAGGAATTATTATTACTTCCATTTTACAGATTAGGAAACCAAGGCTGATATCAATCACATAGCTAAGGGTCTAATACAAAATTCAAAATCAGGTTTTCTTTAATCCAAATCCACCCTTTTCCCCATTACATGACTTAGCTCCCTAAATGAAAAAGAAATTCAGGCTTAAGGTGACTGACTTGCTCAAGGTGATTCAGCTAAGAAGTGTCATATATGAAAGGTGACCATAAATCTTCTAATTCAAAATCCAGGGCTCAATTCACCATTCCTTGCTTGCCAAGAGCTCCCAAATAAAAATGAAAGGCAGGGGGAGAAATGGGCAGAGAAGCTATTGGATGGTTATAAATTGTCCGTGGATGGCATAGAGGCTCTTAAATAACCCTCCTACTGCTCAGTTCTGTATATCTGTATATGACAGGTGTGAGAGGGAGAATCGCACTTGTGGAGGTGGTACATAGCCATGTTTAGAGATACTCTTCTGACTCTTAGACAAGGCCTTCTTTTACAGGAATTAAGAAATTGAAGAAATATTAAGTGGCCTTGTGGGGGTAATATATGGTGATTTCTTTGGGTAGCTGTTAATGGAAGCTCAAGGTCTTCTAGGGTATGAGAGCTAAACTTTGGCATCTGTGGCTTACCTTTGAGATGGTCTAGTCATATATACATACATATATATGCATATACATACACACATATACACACATGGCATGTATGTATACACACACATACATACACATATATACACATACATATATGTACTTGTGTATATATACATACATATGTGTGTATATGTGTATGTGTGTGTGTATATATATATACATAATTTGCTTATTTTTAGTTTTCAGCATTCATTTCCATAAGATTTTGAGTTTTAAATTTTCTCTCCCTCCCACTCCTCTCCCTCCCAAAGACAGCATACAATCTGATATAGGCTCTACTTATACATTCATATTAAGCATGTTTCCCATTAGTCATGACATAAAGAACAATTAGAACTGATGAGAGGAAGCACAAAAATGAAGCAATAAAACAAAACAACAAAGGGAAAAAAGAGCAAACAGTATGCTTCCATCTGCATTCAGACTCCATAGTTATTTCTCTGGATGTGGATAGCAATTTCCACCATGAGTCTTTTGGAGTTGTCTCAGATTCTCACATTGCTGTGAAGAGCAAAGTCTATCAAAGTCAGTCATCACATCACACAATGTGGCTGTTAATGGGTACGATGTTCTCCTAGTTCTGCTCATTTCATTCTGCATCAGTTCATGTAAGACTTTCCAGGTTTTTTTTAATCTGCCTGCTCATCATTTCTTATAGCACAATAGTACTCCATTACATTCATATACCACAACTTGTTTAGCCATTCCCCATTGATAGGCACCACCTCAATTTCCAATTCTTTGCCACCACAAAAAAGAGCTGCTATAAATATTTTTGTACATGTGGGTCTCATTCCCATTTTTATGATTTCTTTGGTATACGGACCTAGAAGTGGTATTGCTGGGTCAAAGGGTATGCACAGTTTCATAGCCCTTTGGGCATAGTTCCAAATTGCTTTCCAAAATGGTTGAATCAGTTCACAACTCCACCAACAATGCATTAATGTTCCAATTTTCCCACATCTTCTCCAACATTTATCATTTTCCTGTTTTGTCATGTTAACCAAGCTAGCTTTAGTTTCTTCCTCTAAAAACTGCCTATCCATATCCTTTGACCATTTATCAGTTAGGGAATGACTTGTATTCTTATAAATTTGACTCAGTTCTCTATATAGTTTAGAAATGAAGCCTTTATCAGAGACACTGGCTGTAAAAATTCTTTCCCAGTTTTCTGCTTCCCTCCTAATCTTGGATGCATTGGCTTCATTTGTGTAGCCTTATATTTTTGAATAAATTTATCTTGGGAAATACAGGTTCTGATGAGAGATCAGGTCCTTGGAATCCAAATACAAATTAGCTAATGGGCATCATCAGGAGGGACATTTTCCTCCTGGAGTCTACATGAATGCCCATCTAAAAGGGACTACTCAAAATAAACCACCAGTAATCCATATCCCAGGGCAGTAAGGATGATAAATAGATCTCTGTGGGGGGAGATCTTTCACCCTGTGTGCTAATGATTTCCATGAGAGGAAACCAGAGAAGTGATGGGGCAAACTGGATATTCTTTAGAGGCACTTTGGGGAGAGGTGAGAAAGGAGTGACTGCTTGGGGAGTGAAGGTGACTGTCCTTGGTCCTAAAAGTTTGTTTACCCAATCCATATGAGACAGTCAAGAATTCAGATATGTCTAGGTTGTTTCTATTACTGGTGTCATAACAGAGGGAAAGAAAGAAATAGTGGCCTTCCTAAGAAAGTTGGTGAAGTAGGCACAGCTTGACTCTGTGGGCTCCCATTCTTGTGGGTTTTCTCTCTCTCTCTCTCTCTCTCTCTCTCTCTCTCTCTCTCTCTCTCTCTCTCTCTCTCTCTC
>NW_020954577.1:20555444-20570918 GCF_900497805.2 Vombatus ursinus | reverse complement strand
CTCTCTCTCTCTCTCTCTCTCTCTCTCTCTCTCTCTCTCTCTCTCTCCCTCCCTACCCCCTCCCTCCCTTTCCCTCCCTCACCTTCCCTCCCTCTCCTCCCTCTCTCTCTCAAAAAATAATTTGCATAATTTAATAATACATCATATATTAAATGACATAAAATGGATATAAAGTTCTTCCTCTGGATGCAGATAGTGCCTTTCTTCATATGTCCTTTATAGTTAATTGGGGTTTTTATAATAATCAAAATGACTTATTCACTGTCTGCTTATTTCACTTTTCATTATTTCATTCAAGTCTTTCCATGTTTTTTTTTTTCCCTAAAATCATTAAGTTCATCATTTCTTATAGCACAGTAGTATTCCATCACAATCATATATCACAACTTGTTCAGCCTTTCCCCAACTTATGGGCATCCCTGCAATTTCCAATTCTTTGCTGCCTCAAAGAGAGCTACTATAAACCTTTTACAACATACAAATTATTTTCCTTTTTCTCAGATAATCTTCAAAAATAGACCTAGGGATGGCATTGCTTGGTCAAAGAGAATTGTCATTTTAGTAATTCTTTGAGCATAATTCCTCTCTCCAAAATGGTTAGATCAGTTCACAATCCCACCAACAATGAATTAGTGTCCCAATTTTTTCGTATCCCCTCTAACATTTATCACTTTCCCCTTCAATCATTTTAGCCAATCAGATAGGTTTAAAATGATATCTCAAGGTTGTTTTAATCTGCATTTCTCTAATCAATAGTGATTTGGAACATTTTTTTTCACATAACTATAAATTGTTTTGATTTTTCATTGTAAAACTGCCTGTTAGTATCATTTGACCATTTATCAATTGGGGAATGACTCTTATCCTTATAGACTTGACAAAGTTCTCTATACATATGAGATATGAGACTATTATCTAAGAAATTGTCAATAATGTTCCTCCAATTTTCTGCTTTCCTTCTGACCTTGGTTACATTTCTTTTATTTATACAAAATAATTTTAACTTAATGTAATCAAAATTATACATTTTACATCTAACTTTGCTCTCTATTTCTTCTTTATTTACAAATTGTTCCCCCTGTCCATGAGTCTGATAAGTAATGTAAAAATGTTTCCTTCTCCTCCTTCCCCCAATTCCATTTTTTAAAAAGACAGAAGACAAACAAATTACTTTTCACAAATAGAATCAAGGAAAACAAATTACCTCATTTGCTACATGTATATAACTTAAGTACATCTATACTTACACATATACATGTATTTCCTGTTTCATCATCAGTCTTCTGGAATCATGGATGATAATTTTATTGATCATAGTTCTCATAACTTTTAAAGTTGTTTGTCTTATGAAAATGTTTTTGTGCAAACTCTTCTGGTTCTTCTCATTTCATTATTCATCAGGTTATTCAAAAATGTCTTCAAAATTGTTCATTTTTTGCATTATTGATGTTCTAATGTAATTTCTTTCATTTCTGTTCCTTCCACTTTGCATTGGTTCATACAATTTTTTCAAGTCCTTTTGGAATCTCTTTCCTTATTTCTTACAGCACAATCAGATTCCATTACATCCATGTACAATTATTTAGTCAGCCATTCCTCAGTTCATGGGCATCCTTCTTATTTTCAGGCTTTTTGTCTGTCTGTTTTTGCAATGCCACTCACATGAGGTAGCCAAAGGTTTTGTGAGATCTGTTGTCTTCATTCTAGAGGAAAACTCAATAAAACTAAGTCATACTGAGGCATCAGGAACTCTTAAGTCCACTAAGTAACCTTTTTCAAGAATGCTTAGTCTGGAAGAGGACTAATGGAAGAGGTCAGTGTTTAATACAAAGGAATAAGTCACTATAATGAAGTCATATCTACATGCCTTTAACTTACCACAGCAGTTACCACCTTCATGACTGTTGGGCAAGCCATTTAAATTCTTCAGACCTCAGTCTTATTATCTCCAAAATGAGGAAGTAGGCATGGGAGATGCCATCTAATGTCTCTTCCAGCTCTTACTAGGATCCTAGAATCTTACAAATGATGTCTACTTAGAAAAGAGAAAGAATGATATGTTCTAAAGATTCTCTCACTTACTGTTTAGCTCAAAGAGCTTATGGCCGTGAATGAGGAAAAGATGGGAGATGGGAGATAGGAGATGGGTGATGGGACTCTACTGTTCTTTTAGTTGGCCTCCATTCTCATGAGCCTCTCAGGGTGTGAACATCTCATGTGCCTTGTACAATTTTTGTATCTCCTCATCATAACCACTTCACATTTGGCTTAATTTACTAGAGCTAATGGGAAGGAGAGTCTTAATTGACTTCTCAAGCACTCCTAGGATGCCTTTGCTATGGCCCCTTTGGGGTTTTGTGTCCAGTCCAATCCTCCCCAGTGAGAAGGCAGGGAGAAGAAATAGCTATGTAGTAGATATAATCACCCTGGGAAACCAAGCCTATATGAAGCTCTTTTCAGAATACTCCCCCTTAAACTCCCCCAACTATTATCAATCTTCCTGCTTCGTAGGTCTTTATCTCTGTTTGTTTGTTTCCTCCTATTTTCTAGAAATTTAGGTTCCTGCCTTTCTCATGAACCAAAAATTTTGAAAAATAAAATTTAAATCTATTTGTTTCTATAGCAACCACATAAGATCTTAAGATCTTATTTTTTTAACATTTTTATTTAAAATTTTGAATTTCAAATTCTATCCCTCCTTCCCTTCCTCCCCTTCCCCTCCCTGAGATGGTAAGCAATTAGATATAGGTTATACATGTGCAATTATGTAAAACATTTCTGTGTTAATAATTTTGTACAAGGAGACTCAAATAAAAGAAAAAAATGAAAGTAAAAAATAGCATGCTTCAGTCTATATTCAATCAATATCAATTATTTCTCTGGAGGCAGATAGTATGTTTTATCACTGGTCCTTTGGGATAATCTTTGTCCTTTTTTTGCCTTTTTTTTGGTGAGGTAATTGGGGTTAAGTGACTTGCTCAGGGTCACACAGCTAGTAAGTTTCATGTGTCTGAGGCTGGATTTCAACTCAGGTCCTCCTGCCTCCAAGGCCAGAGCTTTATCCACTGTGCCTCTTAGCTGCCCCAATTGTTTTGGTCTTTATAAGATACCGGAACATTTTTGTAGCTACAAATGTTTGAAAATAATGTACTATGTTTGATGGATGATTTAAGGTCAAGGGTAATTCTGCAATTTGATCTTTTTTACCTTAATTGCTCTCTTTAGACCTAAGCCACCCTCATCTCTCTCCACTTTCTAATATAATTCTCCTGTTCTAAAGGACTTTGGGGCATCAGTAGGCATCATTTGAGGTGGGATAAGTGGAGTGAAGGAATGCACCAGCACTTCTGAAATCACTCTTATTCATGATGACTAATTTCTGCTTCTGCACAAGACTGAAGCTATCCAGAGTCATGATTACCCAGGAGAAAAATGATACCCAGAGCAACACCAAGATGATATTCATGCAGAGGGACCTTTTCCTCTCTGCTCCTTCAGCACAGATGAAAGTGAAGGGAAAATCCATAGTATTTCCAATAGGAGGAAATGGACTTATTTTCCAAAAAGTTTTGCATTTGGATAGTGACATCCCTTGACACCAATGTGCTGATTCCAGGTGAACAGAGCTTTCTGCATGGAGGGTTATTTTCAGTGAAGTTTATTTCAATAATCATGAATTCCTCCAAAGATATAAGTGAAAGGGAAATGCTTTGTGATAAAAACCTTTGTAGTATTGTAAGGAATATTAATGAGACAGTCATCTTTGCCAATGTGCCTAATCCTTCATCATTCTTATAGAAAGCAGGCCAGATAGATTTGACCCATGAAATAACTATTTTTAATTAAAAATATTCTAATGAATTCTGAAGAATTACCTACATAATACTAAAAATATGTATTCTTAACCAGCCTGAAAACTGGAAACTAAGCAGCTTGCAGATGCTTTAGAGAGTTGGGTAGTCTTATTTTTTTGTGGTAGGAGGCCTGACAAGGAGAATAGGGAAGAAGATATTTATTTTCTTCATTGATATGAAGATAAGCTTGGATATTTCTCATAGACTCAGGATTTAGAACTGAAAGAGTTTCAAAGATTGTACAAGATGAGGAAACTGAGTCTTATGGAGAGGTAGCTTACCTAAGGTCACATAGTTAATAATAAGTAGATCTAAAAATTCCAGCATCATTTCCAAGCAAGTAAAAATGGGGTAAATCTGTTGTTCTAAATCCATGTGGACATTTCATTGGATACTTAGCTTGACCTGTAACCTCCATGTTGTGTGTTTTCCTTCTGTCATAGAGAATATGGCACATGTTGTTTGCATATTGGCCGTGTTCACTCAGAATCTTCCCCTGTGAGTCCACCCAATGCATTGAGGCCCTGCTCCTGATGTTTTACCATTGTTTAGATTTTAAGAGAACACATGGGCTGTCACTAAGTTATCCTTCATTCTTGTTACTTGACTGGCCTGCCTCCTTTTCCATCATACATCTCCCTGATGATATCTTTTATGTTATTTCTCTTGCACAAGTCAGAGTTTTCAATGTGTCTCAGATTAACCATGCCCAATATGCTCCCCTTTGTTACTATTTGACTGATTCATGATTTTAATTCTTAAGAGGCTGTAGAATTCCGTGATTCATAACCAACCTGACAGTAGCACTAGTAGAATAGTTGCTCTCAACTCTTAGATTTTATAGGGAGCTCATAAAATTATATAATCAGTGATATGACCTTTACCAATAGTAAATGAGATCCTTCTTTAATCTGGAATCTTTCCTGTATACTCTTCATGACACCATTGTATGCTTTTGTTTTTCTGTCTCATTTTATGTTAGTATTCAGAAGTTGTTGAACAATTGATCAAGCAATAATTTATTAGGCACTTATTATGTGTCAGATGTGGTGCTAAGAAGGAGTGATTGAAAGAAACCTCTCCTCAAGGAGCATACATTCTAGTGGTGGAGGCAACACATTAATAGTTGGGTACATGCAAGATATTTACACAGCAAATAAAGTGTGACTATAGAGAGGAAAGCTCTATCATATGAGGACACTAGGGAAGGCTTCCTGCAGAAAATGGAATTTCAAGGGAGTCTTGAAAGAATTCAGAAGGAAAAACAACTAAGAGGCATAAGTGAGTAGAGACAGTATTTCCGGTACGAGAGGCAGTCAATGCAGAGACGTGCATATATGAGTGGGTCAAAATGGATGAATTTTAGAGAGTTTAGAAGAGAATAAAGCATGAGAAGACTGGAAGACAAGACTGGAAGCAAGGTAGAAGATTCTGAAATTAATTATTCAATATAGAAGTTTATTTTTAGACAATAAGGAAGTAATGGAGATCTATCGGAGTTAATTTATGGAATAGGCAGGGATAATGATGTTGTCAGACCTGTACTTTAGGAAAATTACTTTGGTAATTACACTTACAAACAAAACCGATGTAATCAAAATTAGAAGCAAAACAGAGAACTGAGAAACAATGTTTATAGCAGTATCTATGATAAAAGCCTCATTTCTCAAATCTATAGAGAATTGAGTCAAATTTATAAGAATACAAGTCATTCCCCAATTGATAAATGGTCAAAGGTTATGAACAGTTTTCAGAAGAAGAAATCAAGAGTATAAATAGTCATAAAAAGCTCTAAATCATTATTGATTAGAGAAATTCAAAATAAAACAACTCAGAAGTACCATGACACCTACCAGACTGACTAATATGTCAAAAATGGAAAATGACAAATGTTGAAGGGAATGTGGGGAACTTTGGACACTAATGCACAATTGGTGGAGTTGTGAACTGGTCCAACCATTCAGAGAGCAATTTGAAACTATACCCAAAGGACTGTAAAACTGTACATACCCTTTGACCCAGCAATACCACTACCAGGTCTGTATCCCACAGAGGCTTTAAAAAAAAAGGAAAAAAAAGATCTATTTGTACAAAAATATGTGTAGCAGCTCCTTTTGATATTGGCTAAGAATTGGAAAGAGAGGGAATGACCCTCTATTAGGTAATGGTCGAACAAGTTGTGATATGCAATTGTAATGGAATACTATTGTGCTGTAAGAAATGAAAGAACAGGATGATTTCAGAAAAAATCTTGAAAGACTTACATGAACTGATGCAAAATGAAGTGAGCAGAACAAGGAGAACATTGTATACAATAACAGTAATATTGCAAGATGACAAACCATGAATAACTTAGCTATTCTCAGCAATACAGTGATCTGGACAATCCTAAAGGACTTATGATGGAAAATCCTCTCCATTCTCTGAGAAAGGACTGTTGGAGTCTGAATGCAGAACAAAGCAGACTATTTTCACTTTATTTTGCTCATAGTTTTTTTTTTCCTTTTGTTCTATTTCAACAACACACCACCACTAATATGGAAACATGTTTTGCATGATTGAGTACATGTAACCTATATCAACTTGCTTACCATCTCAAGACTGGAGCAGAGGAGAAAGGGAAGGAGAGAATTTAAAACTCAAAATTTTCGAAGATCAATGTTAAAAAATGTTTTTGCATGTAATTGAGTAAAAATAAAATATTATTAAAAAAGGAAAAGACAAAAAAGCAATTCTAGCTCCCTTATGAATCATGACATCCAAAAATCAGTTACCTTAACTGTTCATTACATTAATCTCCAGAAGTTGAGTAGAACAAATGCACCCCAATTGTTGTTTTAAGCCTATTTACTTGTGGTAAATGAATCTTTGATACCAGTTTTTATGATCTATCCTGCCATTGATGTTGCAGGTGTGTTTGAGACCTTCTCCCTCCAGACTATATGAATGTGGCTTAGTTGAGGGCTGACAATAAAGACAAGAGCCAAAGGGCTCTTGGGGGCAAATAAGAGGATGGGATGATTGCTTTATTTTCCTGAATACAAACTTTGTTGTGGGTTGGTAGTCAGTAGCTGCTGGGCTCATGGATGATAGATTTGGGAACAGTGGAATGTCCCAGTGTAATTGCTGCCAACACTTAATTGTCATATGTATTGTTAAGTATTAATGAAGTAACTTCTCTTTCACCACCTTGTAAGCTCCTTGCATTTTACTTTCCAAAGGGCAGAAGCTGTCCTCTCTATGCTTCACTGTATGTTTTTGCAACTCTACTTGAATGTAAGTCCAGGAAATGAAACAATACAAAATAATAACAAATGCACAGAAAAGCATGGTATTGTGGTTGCACTCAGCCTTTCCTCTAGTCCTCTTATTATGAGCTTCAGGTGGCACAGTGCTCCTGGCCCTTGCTATTACTGGGGACTGGACACCTTGCAGAGGCGTTACTACTATTAGAACATGTTGACTTTGGAATGTGGACAAATAAAAAATATGAAGGATTCACCTGGGTTTTATAGCCCATTATCCCTGACCATTCTTTGATTCTTCCTCAGTGGGACTCTAGACACAGTGTGAGAGAAGGTTCTTCATTTGCCCTTGTGTTGTTCTATCCCCCGTTCTATGATTTTATATTAAGTGAACAATTCCTACCTCCACTTAGTTCTCACTACAACAGATTTCTGTTTCTGTCTCCATTTTTCTCCCTCTTTCTTTCTTTCTATCAATCTCCCACTACATTAGCAGATAACTGAATACATATCTGTAGACCGACATTATGTGGCCAAAGATACAACTATGCAGTTCTGAAAGAAAGAAATCCAAACTCCTAACAAGCAGATGAAAAATTGCCACAAAATTTAATAATTAAAGAAATTCAAATTAAAACAATTGATTTTCTACCTCATACCTATCAGATTGACAACAATAAAGAAAAGGGTACATGATAGTTGTTGAGAAGACAGGTTGTACCTTTCACTGTAGCTACTAATTGGTCCATTCATTATAAAGAACAATTTGGAATAAACTATGCTCCTCAAAGTTACTAAACTAAGCTCATTAGTTGATGCAATGACAACCACTACTAGTCATATCAAGAGAGAGAGAAAAAAGAGAGAGAAAGAAGATACTTATGTACCAAAATATCAATGGCAGCTCTTTTTGTCATGTCAAAGACCTGAAAACTAAGGGATGGGGAATTATAAAGGGAATGGTTGGTCAAATTATCATATATGAATATTACAGAATGTTATTGGGCCATAAGAAATGACAAAAGGGAAGTAGGTTTCAGAAAAAACCTAGGAAGATCTATGTAAACTGATGCAGAGTAAAGTGAGCAGACCCAAAAGAATGATTAATGTAACAACAAACATTATAAAGAAAAGAACTGGGCAACTGGACTGAGGACCAGCCCAGGGGAAGGAGAAGTCCCTATACTTTTTTCTGGGGTCTATGTTCATAGCTCTCAAGTTGAATGCATGACAAGATGTGGCAACAGAATGGATATTCAGGGTAAGTGTAAATGATAAGTTGAATATTATTTAAAATATCTCAGACAAGACATTTTTGTTTCATATCTCTTTGATCTGAGGTAGTTGTAAGAGTTCACTATAAGGCCTTGGCCATTTTTGCTTAATCTCCAAATAATGTCAGAAAAATAACACTTCTGGACTTACTAATTGGATGTAGCATTGTTTATTTTGATGAGTTAAGTATTAATCTTTGAGAAATGATTTCAAAGAGGTAATTGACCAACCATGCAAAACAAAAGTTTGGCTTAATTTCAAAAATCATAGGATAACTAAGTGCTATTTTCTTGTAAAATTTAATTAGTCTTGTGGTCAAACAGCCAAGATTGTGGTTAAAGCTTTTAGACTATCTTGAATATTTAATTATGAAACATACAAAATGAAGATTGTGTGCATGCAGACAATTGTCACTGTTGGTGAGAGTAGGGTGCCAATGAGGCTGAGGCCTTTGATTCCATCTCTTTTCCTGCCCAGTAGCATTTGCTATATCCTGAACTCTGTGGGCCCAACCCTGGCCATGATTGTATTCATTCATTCCACTGATTACAAAATGACTGATCCAGGAGTGTGGATGGCTCCGTGAAACCTATAACCGTAGCCTAAAAAATGATACCACATGCTTGACTTAGCAAAATCAAAATGATGATAATAATAATTTACATTTATGCAACACAATATGTTTCCAGAATTGATGACTGTTTTCATATTTTTCTATTGCTTCAAGGATTGGCTTTATACAAATAGGGATTTGTACTTCCCAGGGTTTCTTTGAGGACCATATGAAAAATGTATTAAAAGATTTTGTAAATGTCAACTACACACACACACACACACATACACATGCACACACACAGAGGCAAGCACGTACACATTGACACATACATATTGGTAGTTATTGGTTCAACAAAATGCTCTTTGATTCTCAAACACTTCAATGGACCAATGATTTTCTTCATTGTTGAATCCCTCTATTGATGTGAATAAGGGTGATCATGCCTGCCCCACCTCACTCCTGTCTTTGTCCTCCCATTAGTTTCCCACAGGAAATCTACCCAAGCAGCTTGTGTCCTCCTTTATTTTCTCCTACCATTATGAGGATGTCAGGGAAGCTCTAGGGTTGCCCATTTCCCAGCCCTCCTTTTTGTCCCATCAACCAAATCATCTTCTCTGCTAAAAAAAAATGCTTGATGGTGACTTTTGCTTTCCTTAAAAAGAGAAGTAAAACTCTTCTGAGCTCCGTTTGGTTTATATTCTTGTTTCCACTCTGGGACTCCTTTTGGCCCTCTGGGATTCTATTTTTCCTTATTTTTAATAATATTAAGAAAACCTTTTATATAGGACAACGACTCTAGAGCTGGAAGTGGCTTTTGTTGTTCAGCTGTTTCAGTCATGCCTGATTCTTCATGGCACCATTTGGGGTTTTCTTGGACAAAATACTGGAATGATTTGCCATTTCCTTCTCCAAGTCATCTTACAGATGAGGAAACTAAGGCAAATAGAGTTAAATGACTTGCCTAGGGTCACACAGCTAGTGAGTGTCTGAGGTCAGATTTGAACTAAGGAAGTTGAGTCTTCCTGACTCCAGGCCTGGTACTCTATCTGCTGCACCCCATAGTTGCACTGGAAAGGACTTGACTTTTTTTTTTCTTTTAAATAGTAATCTATGTCCCTCCATATCCCCCAAAGGGATGAACATTCACTTGTTGGTATGTTACAGTAAGGATATTCCCTTTGTGAATGACTTAGACTTAATTGGTCAGGTCTTTTCCAGTTCTCAAATTATGTTATCCTGTGATCTATCTGTAAATGAATGAAAATCATTTATTAAGTATTTTCTACAGGCCACGCACTGTGCTAAGAACTGGGGATACAAATGTGAAAGTGAACGAGCCCTTAATCTCCAGAAGCTTCCATTTGAATGGATGAGAAAAGCATCTCTTCTAGGGGAATGTTGTTCAGGGAAGCAGTAATAGCCTGCAAAGTCACAAAGATGGTGGCTGATCCCAGGATAGCGCTTTCTAGAAAATATTCACATTGACCAGGTAAGATTTATGTCAGGGAGGGAAAGATTGTTAATTCAGATGTCAGACATATGGAAATCATGTTGCAAACTTTAAAATAATATTTACATGTCTTGTTATTATTATACTTGTATTTCTTTAGCATCTTTTTTCTACTGTACTTAGCGATTAGGTTTTCTCTTCTAGAGTCAGGATACCTTCACCAAACAATGAGATATTGAGTACAGTTTTAAAGGATGATTCCTCTATTCCAGGAGTAAGAAAATAAATGCCTACATAAAAGACCCTAGGACTGTCACCTTGTACAGGTTGGGGGAAAATGATGTTCCCAGAACCTCATTAATATACCAAATGTCTCCATTAAATTGGTCAGTTAAACTAAAAATGGCCTTTAAAATGGACAAATGCAGAGCAAAGCCTGTGAGAAGGACTGGGGATGGAAGAAAATCCAGGAAAGAGAAAAATCTGTCAAATGTAAAGCAATGAATTCCTTTCCTCCCTCCCTAATTATGGCTGCCCCACCAACCTGGAGCATGGGGGAGTGTCCTACTTTTCCTCTGTCCAAGGTTTCTCTAATATCTTAAAAAGCAAAACAAAACAAAACAAAAACAGAAATGGCTGCATGTCTCAAGATGTTTCAGACATAGCCTAATTCCTTTTTGACAAAGGAAAAATCGCAGGCAGAATGAGGTCTCACCTTAAGCATGTGTCCTTTGTGGGATGGAAGCTTCTAGGAGATCATTAACATTAACTTTGGCATTGTCCTTGGCAGAAGGTCTGGCCCAGCAGAGAATTTAATGCAGTTAAGCCTCATGCTCCCTAGCCCTGATGCTGTCCTGCTAACTAAAAAGGGAGCAAAGCCTGTGTTCACTGTTCTCCATAAACCTTGCGAACGGTGTCGTTCCAGGTCAACGTGAAAATCTTACCTCCATAAATCAGAGCTAATGAGATTCCTGCCAAATGGCTGCCTTTGGGTCTTTGAGTACACATCCTGCAAAGATCACCAAGCATTACTCCACTAATGATGCAGTGACTCCAAACCGCAATAGCTCCACTAATGATTCAATTACTCCACACCACAATGTCTGCTCTTTTCACATCTTGGTTCATGAAGAACCAAAAAGAGGATTGCAAAAGAAATGGGGACAGCTAAGGGGTGCAATGGATAGAGCGCTGGCCCTGGAGTCAGGAGGAGCTGAGTTCAAATCTGACCTCAGACACTTGACACGAACTAGCTATGTGACCTTGGGCAAGTCACTTAACTCCAATTGCCTCACCAAAAAGAAAAAAGAAATGGTCAACTCTTGTGCCATCAGGTTTTGTTTTTAAGTGTTCAGAAGAGTGAAAAATCACCATTGTTTGGTATTCCTTTTTTATATTCTTTTCTCATTTTTGTTTTGTTTCATTTTCTGTGAACTTTTCAAATGTTTATTGAGGTTCTTTATTTTTCTTTCCATCTTGATCACTACCCACTAACTCTGCCCCCTTTTCCTGAAATAAAAGTCCTTTCTTATAACAAGCATAATCAAGCAAAACAATTCAGCACATTGTCCATAGCTAAAAACAAGGGCCTCATTCTGTACCTGTCAGATCTGATTGTCATCCAGAGTTTGATTGTGTGCTCAACCTTGTGAATTTGGGATTAGGTTGAGCTGTGAAGGCTCTCCAAGCTGTTTTTCTCTCAATTACTTTGGTCACCAGGGAAACCACACTGTAGGCTCTGTTCATGCCACTCTGCATCAGCTCGGAAAAGTCCTCTCAGTTTTCCCTGAATTTGGCATCTTGTATTTTTTGTGTGCTCTTGACTTAATCTTTTCTCCTACGAAATTCCTGCTCTGGGATCCAGCTATCATACTTGGTGCCTCTCATCATTCCGTTCATCTAGACTACTTTCCAACTGTGTTTCTCTTCTCTCTTCCTCATCTTCTCAATGATTTCCTTCATCTTTTCACATGCCAGGATGGCACACAAATCAGACCTGCCACTGTTCCCCCAAAAGCTTTGTCAATGTATAGTACTTTTGCTGCCATCCTAGCAACTTTCTAAACCAAACCATCCATCCCACCTGCCATTTCCCCATATATATTGCCTGTCTTGGTTACAATCATATCCCACAATTTATTGAGCCATTCCTTAATTTATGGGCGCTCACTGTTTCTAAATGTTTGCCAAAACAAAACAAAAAAGTATGTGTGTTTATATGTAAATTTAATATAGTTGATTCACATACATATATACACATGTATGTGTAGAACTGCATACATGCATGTTTGAACATATGCATATGCACATACATATATACATACATAGTTCATAAATTTTGTAAAACAAGAAAACATAGATGTATGTATGTAGGACAGGTATGCATGTTTATATATTCAATGCAGGTCCCTCATAATAGATACATACATGCCTGCAATATATGTCTATACATGTATGCAAACACATGTGTATATAAAATATGTGCATACTACACCTATATAATATAAAATATACATATGTAGATACATATGTTATGTGTGTATACACACATATATGTATATAGAGGACCTAAAAATATGAACACACATATATTATATATGCACATTTTTGTTTTGTGCAAACATTTAGAAACAGTATTTGCGTGTGTGTATATATATATATATATATATACATACACACAAATATATGCATATGTATTTACATGTGTATATATAAACACAGCAAAGCAGAATTGAAGTAGCTCAAAAGAAAAATGAGACGCAGAGATTTTGAAAATCCACCCCAAATTTTCATACTGACTATTTGTCTCTGACCTGTGGCAGAGCCTTCTGAACTCCTGTTGGTCTGATCAGCCTTCGTCAGATATGCTGTAACTTGACTTTAACAGTGATGTAATTTTGGTCCTCTTGGCAAACAAAGGACAACAACCAATTAATTTAAACACACCTGAATATAGGCACACATGCATATGTATATATTGTGTCTATAGATACAATGCCTATATATGTATACATGCATGTGTGTTTGTAAACACATAGCATGCATGTGTATATGCACATGTGTGTACATGTACACAGTTTCTAAGTGTTCGCTAAAAATGTGCTATATAAATATATATAGTTTCTAATTGTTGACCTATGTCTGTCTTTGTGTATGCGCGTCATGTATATGTGTGTTTATGTTTTAATCTAGATTCAATTAATTGGATATGCAATTTTAAAAACTAGAAAAAGAACAAATTAGAGGTGTGGAGTCAAGATGGCAGAGTAAAGGCAGTGACTTACTTGAGTTCTCCCCTAAACCCCCTAAATACCTATGAAAAATGGCTCTAAACAAATTCTAAAGCTGCAGAATGCACAAAAAGATAGAGTGAAACAAATTTCTAGCCCAAGACAACCTAGATTGTTGATTGGAAGGTCTATTGCACCAGTCTGGGAGCAGAACAGAGTTCAGCTTGGGTATGTAGGGAAAGACCAAGACTCAGCGAACCTGTAGCAGCTCTCAGAGGACTGAATCACAGGCAACTGTGGTGGTTTCCTGACTTCTCAACCCACAAACACCAAAGACAACTTAAAATGTCAGTAGGAAAAGTCTGTGATCATGGTGAAAGAGAAGCTTGGTCCCTGTCCCAGTCCCAATGCAGTTCCAGGGTGGTGTCTGCTTCCAGAGCTCTTGGCCCACATGGGGGAATCATGTGGCTGATCAGAGGGGGATTGCAGGGATCTCTTTTCTGGTGCTGAAGCAGGATTCTCTTTCTTTATCCATGCTTGAATCTGGGTCACGGTACTAGGTGGTAGTCTTTGGGTGAGGACGAGTCCTGGTGTGGCAGAGATTGTGGCAGCAGTGGAAAGGGAATCCTCCTCACAGTTTTAAGGCAGAAAAGAGTGTTTGTGGTCACTCACAGATCAGACCACAGGCCAGGAAAGGAGTAAACACCTCACCCGTTATCATACCACCTTGGAAGAACTGAAAATTTACAGGTCCCTAGAAGTATCTCTGAAAACAGCTGCACAAAACCCCCAAAGCTTGGGACAGTACATTCTCCACACTGGAAGCAGACCCTTACCTTATCAAAGAGTTTAAACCTCAAGTGGTTGGCTGGGGTCATGAGCAAACTTTGTCAAAAAAAGTCAGATCATAGAATCTTTCTTTGGTGACAAAGAAGATCAAAACATACAACCAGAACAAAACAATGAAGTCAAAGCTCCTACATCAAATCCTCCAAGAAAAATATGCATTGGTTCCAGGCCATGGAAGAGCTCAAAAAGGATTTTGAGAAGCAAGTAAGAGAAGTAGAAGAAAAAAATTGGGAAGAGAAATGAGGGTGATGCAAGAAAATCATGAAAAACAAGTCAACAGCTTTCTAAAGGAGACACAAAAAATACTGAAGAAAAAAAAAAAGAACAAATTAAACATCCCCAAATAAACACCAATTTGGAAATCCTGAAAATTAAAGTTTTTGGACTGAAAACTCATTATTTTTCAAAAACTGCTGGAAAAACTGAAAAACAGTGTGGTAGAAACAAGGTATAGACCAAATCTCATACCATGTACCAAGATAAGGCCAAAATGGGTGAATGATTTACATATAAAGGATAATGCCATAAGCATATTAAGATAGTTTATCTGTCATATTTATGAATAAGGGAGGAAATAGGATCAAAGAAGATATAGAGAATATTACATAATAGAAAATAGATAATATTGATTATGTAAAATTTAAAAAGTTTTTGCACAATGTAACCAAAATTCTAAGGAAAGCTGAAAATTGGGGGAAAATTTGCAACAAGTATTTCTGATAAAGGCCTCATTTCTCAAGTATATAGAGAACTGAGTCAAATTTATAAAAATACAAGTTATTCCCAATTGTTAAAGGGTCAAGGGATATGGACAGGCAGTTTTTAGACAAAGAAATCAAAACTATAATCATATGGAAAAAATGCTCTAAATCACTATTAATCAGAGAAATACAAATTAAAACAACTCTGAGGTACTGCCTCACACCTATCAGAGTGGCTAATATGACAAAGAAAGAAAAAGAAAGAAGGAAAGAAAGAAAGAAAGAAAGAAAGAAAGAAAGAAAGAAAGAAAGAA
>NW_020954577.1:20528530-20555434 GCF_900497805.2 Vombatus ursinus | reverse complement strand
AAAGAAAGAAAGAAAGAAAGAAAGAAAGAAAGAAAGAAAGAAAGAAATGCTGGATGTTAGAAGGGATGTGGGAAAACTGGGACATTAAGGCACTGTTGGTGGAGTTGTGAACCAATGCAACCATTCTGGAGAGCAATTTGGAACTATGCCCAAAGGGCTACAAAGCTATGATTGCCCTTTGATCCAGCAATGCCACTATTAGGTGTAGATTCCAAAGACATTAAACAGAGGATAAAAAAGTCTTATTTGCACAAACATATTTATAGCAATTTTTTTGTGGTGGCTAACAATTGGAAATCAAAGGGATGACCATCAATTGAGGGATGGTTTAACAAGCTTTGGTATATGATTGTAAGGAAATATTATTGTGCTATAAGAAATGATAAGCATGATGATTTGAGAAAAAAAAACTTGGAAAGACTTACATGAACTGAAACATAATGAAATGAAGAGAATCAGGAGAATTTTGGACGTCATAACAGCAATACTGTATGATGAAGAATTGTGATTGACTTAGCTATTGTCAATAATACAATGATCCAAGAGAATCCCAAAGGACTAATGATGAAGCATGCTATCTGCCTCCAGAGAAAGAACTGATATTGATTGAATACAGACTGAAGCATGCTATTTGTCACTTTTTTCTTTCTTTTTTTTCTTTTATTTGAGTCTTCTTATACAAAATGACTAATATGGAAATGTTTTGCATAACTGCATATGTATAATCTATATCTGATTGATTAGTGTCTCAGGAAGTGGGATGGTGGTGGAAAGGATAGAATTTAGAAATTAAAACTTTAAATAAAAATGTTAAAAAATGGGGAAAAATCTTAATCTACATCCTTTATATATATATATATACATAGATATATTGCACCCACTTTATTTACCAAAATTTGCTACAACCAAAAATGTTTTTTAATACACACACATCTTTAATGTGAGCATTTTCCCTCTGCCTCTGACCTCTTTAGTGGGTATTGACCTGCTAGACCTATTAGTGAAGGTTTTGAGTTAGAGGGTGTGTACTTGTTAGCATCTTTGGCAGAAAAGTTCCAAACTGCTTTGCCTAATGTCTAGCCCACTTCCCAGATCCACCAGTAGTGCTTTAGGGTTCCTCACCTATCAAGCCTCTCCTGGCAGTTGGATCTTTCCTCTTGTCATCTATTCCAATACATCAGGAATGAGAGAAAATCTCAATTTTTAATATTAATTTCTTTTAGTGACAGTGATTGGGAGCATTTTTCATATAGTTATGTTAGCTTGGAAATCTTCATTCGAAGTTTCTCATAATATCCTGTGATCACTTTATTGGTTAGGGAATAGCTAGTGTTTTTAGGTATTTGTATAAATCTCTTATGTATCTTAGATATCAGACTTTTATTTGAGACATTTACCAGCAAAGATGTTTCCCTCAGTTCACTGCTTCACTCCTAACTCTTACTGCTTTGATTTTGCTTGAGAAAACCAATGTTTTTTGCTGGATTTAATTGCTTGCTACTTCTCCCAAAGCTCAGTGTGATCTCATGTCTGGAATCTGAGCATCTCCAAGGAATTGCCCTTCCCTTTGAAAACGTCAACAATGAAGGAAGAAATTGAAGTTTGGGAAATAAAATATTTAAGGGAGCTTTTCTAACATAAATAGGGACCACCTAATAAGACCCATTTCCTAAGGAATTCCATAGTTTAAGCCCCTTATAATCTGCAAAGATATGTAAGGTCAATGTATAATATATTCTCAAATGAGATGAGGGGGAAAATGTGATTCATAAAACTCAAAAGTTCTATATAAACATCAGTTATGTTAATAGCAGCAGCAGTACTGAATAAATTAGTCAATTAATAAGCATTAATTAAGCATTTACTCTGTGATATGTATGGTGTAAAGCAGTGGTGGGAACAAAAAGCACATGAAGACAGACCCTGCCCTCTGGGAGTTTCCATTCTAATGGGAGAGATGACACGGACATGTATGAATCTATACAAGATATATACAAATCAAACAAAACTGGAAACTTTGGAGAATAGGTCTAGGTCCTTCAATCAACGACAGGCCACTCTCTATCCTCATTGATTTACATTTCTACAGCTACCATAAGGTCGCATGCATCAGGATATTCATTCACAACCTAAGTCCTTGAATCCTTTGACAGATCCATGATCTCACTGACATGGGCATTCCCTCCTGTGGTCATGCTGAATCCTCAGTCCTCACCCTCTTCCACCCTTCTCTGCATCTTTCCACAAATCTTCACTTGAGGGTCTTATTAAAACTTTGGAAGCTTTGAAGGTCTTTTAGCATTTGAAAGGTGGGGCACACTGCAGAAAAACAGCTGTTGCAGGTATTCAATACCGGAATCAATTGACAATATTTTATACCAATGTAACCTCTTCTACTTCAAATACTTTAGTTCTTCTCTCTAGAGATGGTAGAACCTTGACGTGTGTATGTGTGTGTGTGTGTGTGTGTGTGTGTGTGTGTGAGGGTGTAGTATAATGGATAGCTCACTAATACGTGCTTTGAAATGATAACAAAATAACCACGTCATTGTTTGGGACTAAGAAGAATCTTTTACTAAACAGAGATTCCACACCAACAGTGGATGTTGAATAAGCTTAGACCTATGATTCTCGTCCTTTGGCTTTACCACACAAGTTCATTTTCCAAACAGTTAAGGACCTCTGTGACTGCTTTCATCTCTCTAAAATCTGGGCATGCTTCTCAGCTCCCAGAGTGCTGATTAGGGTTAATATCCCACTAGAAATCTGACCCTTCCTGGGGGTTTGCCTGCAAATTCCAACACTTGTGATATGGAACCTTTGCTAATTGTTAAAGCATGTTCAGAACAGAACCTTGACTTTCACTCAGACTCTTGGAAAGCAGAATGAAAATCTCCTCATAGTGTTTCATTGAAGGAACTGGAAGTGGCCTAGCATGAGCATCATTGACACCATCTTGGCTTGCTGATGTTTGTGTGGGAGCAGGGTCATATTTTCAGTATGATGAGGGAGCCTAGCCCAAGATTAGGAGACAGGCACAGCCTGGGCTTGGATGCCTCTGCTGAGGTTCTGCAGCTCTGTGGCTTTGGGTGAGTTATTTCCCCTTATCAAGCCTCAGTTTTACCATCTGTCCAATAGACATAATGGCATATATTTTGTGGGGTTGTCTGGAGAATTAGTTGAGAGAATCTACTAACGTCCATCCGAAGTTGAAAGGGTTCAATAAATGACAGCATTTGCTCAGGTGTCATATGGGGCCTCTTATGGAATGAACCATTTGGCAGATCCTCAAAGGTGGAGTTCATCAAAAGCAGGGATTAACTCAGTAACTCTGAAGAATGCTCCTCTATTTGGATGGTATCTCCAATGCAGAGAGCTCCCCCTCCTTTGTGAATCAAGTCCTCTGTCCCCATCCTCCCCAAAGCATACTGTAAGGAAGGGGCATACTCATCATACTGGGAGCCTTCCTGGCCTTTTTCTTTTAAACCTGGTGATTTGTTATTCCTTGCCCTCATCATGGGGTCACCCTGTCTTTTTTTTCATTTTCTGGTCTTATATTTCCCTGATGCCACAGTCAGTCAGTCAGTCAATAAGCATTAATAAAGTGTTTATCATGTGCCAGGCAGTGTACTATGCAGTGGAAATATCAATTGGAAGCAGAGAGAAGGATGGTCATGGTTCTCTTCTACTGGGGCAAGACAACACATAAAAGGATTGAACAAATCAAGGTGCCTGAGGGGATGGGAGAGAAAGTCCATAGTAGCCTGGAGTTTCCAACAGGAGGTCTCCAGTTAGAGGTGGAGTCTGTGAGGGTGGAGGCCACAGGCTTTGGAGAGATTCCAGGGCTGGAGGGAGCTTTGAGGTTGCAGAGGTGTCTGGGGCAGGGGGGTCACAGAGGAAGTCCAGAAGACAGGCTAAAAAGAACCTGGTCATGCCCCTTCTCCTGTGAAATCCTTGTTCTTTTAAGTTGCAGCATCATGATGCCCATCATTCATTGTTCCATTTCCTTCTATGGGATGTTCATTTTCTGGTTGTTCAGAGCCTGGTGAGTTTGGTGACTCATGCCTATGATCACTTCCATTTTGATATTTAAAAGACTTTGTTGGTAGAAGAAGTTTGCAGCGATGAGTGGAAGTTTCAGTGTCCTAGAGACATTCCGCCTAATCCTCTGCTCTGGTTTAATCAACAGCCCAGCTCTATCCATTTCTGTTGTTGTGGTCAGGGATAGGGGATGGAGTCTGGCTTGGAATTTCATTGCTTTGGGAAAATTCTAGTGAGGAAACTTCCACTACCAATGCAGGCCATTGTGTTCTTTGCAACTTGCAGTCCTATTGCTTCAAGCACTGAGATGTTAAGTCACTTTCCCAGGATCACACAGCCAATTCTGTCAAAGGCAAGACTTGAATCCAGATCTTCCTGTATTTGAGGCTGACTCCCCATCCTTTCTGCCAAGTCTTTGTCATATGTCTGTCTGTCTGTTGCCCTAGCTATCTAGCTAGTTATCTCTTTCTCTACCTATTATCTATCTATCTTCCATGTCTATCCTTCTCTCTCGGTATAGTTATATACATATAGTGTCTGATAGGCAAAATTTATAGTTTATCAATCTAAACATATGTTATTATCTAGGTAACAACCATTCTCCATCATCTTCTTTCTTTTTATTTTCCTGTGTAGCTGATTAGGATAAAGTCTCTCAGTGGTTACTAAGATAATTAATAATAATACTAATAGCAGCTAACATTTACATAGCTTTATGTGCCAGATACTATGCTAAGTACTTTTCAGGCCTGGTATTCTATCCACTGTGGCTCTTAGCTGCCCCATATAATTTTACAGTAACCAAGTTCTTCGGTATGATAGGGTTTGTTGTACCTAGAATGATGTTGTTTACAGACAGAAACATCTGGATCCTTCCTTCTCTCTGCTACATCTTCTGTGTTATAGTGGTGAACACCTTAGGCAAGTGGGCCAGTTATTGTGGAATTTAACTTGCCAGAGCCCTTCTGAAAACTTCTACTATCCTCTTCCCTTTGTCAAGGATGCCTTTGATGGATATGGAAATTATTCTCATAAAAACCATATAGAAAAATAGCAAAGTATATGCAATTATTATAATTATTGTTTCAATTTCCATTTGTTTGGTATGAAGACAGTCCAAGATTTCTCCACTTTTTCAGTGTCCCCCTTCCCTTCAGGAACAAGATCCTCCATATCTCTGCTCTGGGTATTTTCTCTGACTGTCCCCCTATGTAGAACACTCTCTCCTCTCCTCCAATTACAGATATCTCTGGCTTCCTTTAAATTCCAGCTAAATTCCCACCTTCTACAGGAAGTGTTCCCCAAACCCTCTTACCTCCAGTGCTTTCTTACTTTTAATTATCTCTTATTTATCCTCTACACAGCTTTATATATGTATATATACATATATATGTGTGTATATATATATATATATATATATATATATATATATGTTGTCTCCCCCCAGTAAATTGTTTGCTCTTTTTTTTTGTATTGCTAGTGCTTAGCACAGTGCCTGGCACATAGATGGTGCTTAACAAATGTTAAATGAATAAATTGAATTACTATCAATATCCATTCTTCTATCCATTACTATTTTTATTATAATTTTGAATAGACTGATGCTGAGCTGTTTCACTGCATCCTAGTGCTTTGTCTTATTTTTATCCTTCTAGTTTATACCAATTTTAATCTTTACTCTAACAAGATGACTCTCTGCTTTTATGGGTGTAGCTGATTCAAGATTGACCACCACATCAATAACAAATAATTTTGGTGTGTTATGTTAGAATCCATTTTCTCTGTGTGTGCATGGACTTGTGTGTAATGATATTCTGCATAATTGTAGCACCTACAATTTTTTAATGAAAATGCCTGTGCTACATTGAGTGAGGCTTCTGTGTGATCTAGAAGATAAGTGGCAAATTAGTGCAAGGATCTGACAGATCTGACATTCAGTGCAGCCTGAATGAGGAAAAAAAAAAGGATGTCATTGGGAAATGTTTGACAAAATAATAGAAATCCGTTTCAAAATAGATAATGTTAATTTGTGGTTTTCTAAGTCAAATGTGGCAGCGAGGATCTATTTCTACTTGAATGTAGAAGGAAGGTGTTACATTCAGAGAAATGGAGTCATCGATCCATCAATTATGACCCCTGAAGGTTATATGCTGATGTCACTTTAACATTGAATGCTATATATGGTTTATCTTTTTTAAATTTATTTTTGTTAAATATTTCTTGGCTACTTCAAAGTCTTGTGGGCACTCCTATTGCCATGGGGCAGTTAGATAGTACAGTGAATAAGCACTGGGCATGGAGTCAGGAAGACCTGAATTTAAATCTAGCCTCAGACATTTACTAACTATGTGACCCTGGTCAAGTCACTGGGCCCTATTTGCCTCAGTTTCTACATCTCTAAAATGAGGAAAATAATAATGTTTACTTTTCAGGATGGTTGTGAGGATAAAATGAGATAATACGTTTAAGCATTCAGTATAGTGCCTGGCACATAAAAAATGTTATAGAAATATTGAATACCTCTGATCTAGAACACTTTGGCCCTCCCATTCTTCATTTCTGCCCCATGTTTGCCAATATATTTCTCACCATCCATTCTGATTCTCACCTTGGAATCATAGTCATGAGTTATCAAACAATATACTGATTGAATTTGCAGAATCTTAACAAGACCTGATAAATGTTTTCTCCCTTTTCTTTTTCAGGGAGAAAGGTTTGTATATAAACTGTGCTTATTTTCATGGAGGTGTTTTGAAAATGCATATCCTGAGCACTTCAACATGCCATGACTAAATGTCTCATCAGTGATGTGCCTTGTGGCCTTTGGTGCACAACAAAGCCCATTTTGCCAAGTCTTCTGTATAGATTTCCAAGCAATACCAATGATACAGCCTCCCCCTTCAATGTGGTTTTTTTCTTCTGGTTTTATTTAGAATAAGAATGTCAAGATTGATATGATTCTGTTCCTTCAGTAATATTTCTACTCATTTATCATTAGATAGATATGTCACATTTATGTAACCAATAACCAAGGTAAAGTTTATAGACTGTCAAAAAATGGCCGCTTTATAACCCCATCCCCTTTGACCCTGTTTTCTGATCTGAAAGTAAAATGGGGCTGCACAGGACTGGGGCCATTTTGCATTTTTCTTTGCTTTATGGCAAAATTATTCATCATGAAGTGGCCAACTTCCTGGTGATGAGTCACTTGCTAACTCTATGGCCCGGTCCTTGGAAAGCCAGCTTGTTCTGCTGCCAAGACCTTCCTCAAAGCCTTCCTATTATGTAGAACCTGCCAGAGCTTGTGATACAGTTGCTTATCCTTGGAAAGCCCAGGGTTACTGCCATGGCACAATGAGGTATAGGACGAGGACTCTGTAGGTAAACATGCTGTTATTTTTGTAAATTACAATATTTTTAACAACCGCCATGATCTAGAAAGGCAGAAAGTAATTAGCCAAGTTGGAATGTGTCCAAAGCTCTGAACTTCCCTTTGACTGGGAACAGTCTTGGGATTTTTAAATCACCATAAAGACAAAGTCCTTGGTTTTATGTCTTCTCCTACACAAGAGAAATATTGAATCTGAAGTTCCATCCTATACCCAGCAGGCAATAATTCTACAATCGGTCTCAAATGAAAAATTAGCTCTTTAGAAAACATGTACTTGTATTTACTGAAGAAGTCATATAATAAAGATAAATAAATAAAAGCAAGGTCTGTTTTCTGAGTGAATTACAATGCACTTATTTTCACCTAGTTGGTAGAAATAGTCTCTTTTGAGAGCCATATATCTAACAATACTAAATTTGGTGGGAAGAAAATTCACTAATGGTTAGACCCTACCTAGGGGTCCTAATTGATCCACTCTAATTAATAGAAGCTCTAGCCTTCTTGATTTAATCAATAAAAGGTATGCTCTTTGTATGAAAAAAATCCTTAAATCAGTTCTGGAGGAGAGAAGTGATTTGATCATTGTATAAAGGCAGATGACACCCAGGAGAAAGATTGTGATTGGCTGAACATATCAGAAACACCTATGGGCATATGCATGACCCCAGAAAGCCAGTTCAGAATGATTTCCAGATTTTACAGGATATGGATGGCTTAAACAAACTGATTATGTATTTCTACCAGAAGCTCGCTGATTTGTATATTTGTTCTAAGAGAGGGAAGGGATACTGAGTCAGGAGGGTGTGTTACATTCCCTTTCCCCCTCCACTCAGAGTGTCATTGGACACCCTGAACTGGTAGGATACAACATAAAAGCTGAGAACCTCACTGAGGCCAAAGTAGCTAAGATAGGACAGACAGATCCAGAGCTCTGTAGGGAATACAAGTCTTGGAGCCTAGCAGAGAGATCCACCTCTAGGCAGAACTTCATGAGGACTCTAGAAAGGGAGAAAAGATGTTCTAGTAACCAGGGCTGCCTCACCACCCATCCATGTTTGAGGCCCCTCCTCCCCTGGGCTTGTAGTTACTTGTGGGCTAGTGATCACTGGATTTGGGAGGGTGTGCTTTTATACAAATTATTCTTACAGGATCACTTTAGTAAATACCCTCTATTAATTTTAGTTAATTCTGGCCAACATTGACGAGCATTGCAGATGAGAGCTTACAAGTGGCAGTGTTAGAAACCTCAGGGACTCTCTGAGTCACTCCTGCATACCTCACACACTGATGGAAGAAGTATTTGGACTCTGGGAATGCTGCCCACCAGCATTGATGGAGGTTAGGTCAGCTGCCCTAGAGGGGGCGCTAGAATGGGATTTTTTTCATCCATTAGATCTAGGACCGGATAAGCTGCAAGCCCACCTGAAAATTTGATGGGAGGCTTACCTTTAAAAAAAATTGATGGAGTTAAAGGGAGAACGTTGAGGCAGTTGGCAGCAGTGAATTCCTCTTCCAAACTCTAGGAAGTCCTTCAATGAGATTGTAACTGCCGCCTTTTGGGGGAACTAATGTCAGTAGAGGGTACAGAAGAATTATTGAGACTCCACTATGATAGCTTTGTTAACTCTCTCAGCACTCCCAAGGACACTGCTTTCAAGGCTGTACAACCCAAGGAGGTTTAAGCAGGCATCACATTCCAATCCTTTCCAGGGAAACTCCAACCTGGGGTAAATTTAGAGCAAGCAACACAATTCTAAAAAGGGGGACATGATGTAGTCATCTAAAGAAGGCAATATGTGTGGGCAGAGAGCTCAACAACTAAGTGCTTCTTTGTTTCTTAAGCATGTTTGGACAAAGAAAGTAGAGACAGGTACTAGAAGATGAATACGGAAGTGTCCCATTGTCCTGTAAAGAGCATTCCCAGATCTGGGATGCCAGAATTCAGAATAAGCTAAAAATGGTGCAGAAAGTAAGCTTACACCACAAAGAAATGGTTGCCATATTTTGGTATAAATTTCAACATAAGCATCTTTGCTGTAAAAAATGGCCAAATCATAAATAAAGTATAACAGTTGCCAATTTTAATTATCATATATAATAATAAGATCCAATTTTAAACAAAATGCAAAAGAATGCAATGCCCAGGTAAATGATACTTTAGTTTTTCTTAATATTGACAGACACTAATTATTCTCATAATAACCTCTCTGGGTAAAATTATTGGTGCTAGAACAAACTAGAACCAGAAATAGTACCAGGAATTTAGGAACCAAGAAGGGTTTATTGAGTTTGTCAGCAAGAAAGCCCCGCTTGCATGGGTAAGGACCCCAAAGCAACAAAAAAGGAAAAAGCTGATATAGGTTTTGACTTAAGCAGGAGGGAAATTTTGTATGGGGTGCCTCAGAATGAGGCAGGGAATGTCCTCCAGGGGCGGGATCGGGGATGTCACACCCCTCCATTTGATAGGATCCATTGATGATCTAGGAACAGGAAAGGCTTTTCTTCACGTCGTAACTTCATGTAACCCCACCCTAACGAATGCTACCGTCCTTACTGTCTCAGCAGAGAAGCAGGTTCCAGACAGGGCAGGGGCTCCAATACAAACAGAGATGGGCAAGATAGAGGAACAGCAGACAAAATGGAGCTGCTTCAGGTTTTCTTGGTTACCCACACCTTTCTTCAAGACCACATGGGACAAAAAAAGCAACCACAGCGACAATGACTGCCAATAGCATGTCCCTCCCAATAGCAAAAATCAAACCGAACCACACAAAAAAGGAAGTGTCTTGAAATTCCTTCTGTGCCTTTGCATCAAATCTAATGCTCCCAGGGGCTAATATACAGCTCTTCATTCCAGCTCTATTGTTTTGGAATTTCAAGAGGCCTGGGCACCATGGGTCATTAGAGGAAGCTTTATTGGAGACAGTCAGAAGCCTCTAACTACCTAAAATTGCTGTGCTATCTACTCAGTCTCTCTCACCTTAAAAAAAGAAACTGCTGTTAGTACATGCATGCTAAATGCATGTGCAATATGTGCACACAGTACATGTGATGACAAACATATATGTATTTATCCATACACATACATTTGTATACATATATCATGCACATACATGAATAATACATACACATATGGGTGTGTCTATATGGCTGGATGGATGTACATATTTCAGATGAAGAACTGCCTTGTCTCCCTCCACTATCTCCTTAAACTGAAAAATCAAGAAAAAAACAAAACTCATATTCCAAACACGTCTAGGCAAGCAAAGCCCATTTCTGTATTGGCCAGGTCATATGTATATGTCAGGCAAGTCTTCCCAGGTTTCACTGAAACTATCTCCTCCACCATGTTTGATGTATGACAGTATTCTATCACATTCATTTAACAGAACTTGTTCAGCTATGGTCCAACTGATGGAAACCCCCTCAGTTACCAGTTCCTGTTTTTGTTTTTGTTTTGCTACTGCAAAAAGAGCTAATATAAATATGTTTGTATGTATCTTTTCTTTTTTATCTCTTTGGGCCACAGCCCTAGTAGTGAGACTGCTAGGTCAAAAGGCTGGTAGACCTTAGTGACTTTGGCATTATGGTCCTTTCCATAACAGCTGGAGCAGCTCACACCAATACCTATAGCAGAGCCCATAGCTCCCCAGCACTCTTTCCCCCTGGGATTGGAGGGCATGGTTGAGAGCTCCTCCTAGACCCTCCGTTTAAAGAAGACCCTTGAATCATTCTCCACCTGGTTTCACTCCTTTGGACTTTTCCATCACAGCTCCTAACTAGCTACTCCCCCCATTTTTAACTTCCTTTTTGATAGTCTCCCCCCCATTAGATTATAAACTCTTTGAAGGCAAGGATTCATTCTCTTTTTTTTTATATTTGTATCCCCAGTACAGTACAGTATTTGACATATAGCAGAAATTTACTAAATGTTTATTGACCAGTGCATTAATATCTGCTTTTATTTTCAATGGAGCCTGGGAAATAGTGGAAGAGAGGAAGGTTGTGGGGCTTGTGTCAGCATTGCAGTCACCATAATGGAGGTTTTCCAATCAAAAGGTACTTTTTTTTTTCTCTAAAGAAAGGAACTGTCCCTTCCTGTCTAGTATTCCTGATACTTTACTTCACCTTAGTGACCTAGGTTAAAGCAAATACTTGGGTTTGGAAATTTCTATAAAATTGTTACTCAAGAAGATGATACAACCAATTCAATCCAACAAACAGGTTATTAAGCGTCTACTATGTGCCAGGCACTGTACTAAGCACTGGGGATACAATTAATAAAAAGATAGTCCCTGCCCTCAAGAAGCTCAAAGGGAACTTCAAAAGGGAGAGACAAAACACAAGAAGAGGCAGAAAAGTGTGGGGGGGGGGGGGGGCAGGACACCAGGGAGTACCCAGGTAGTGAACACCTTGTTCCAAGGAGGTGGAATCAGGCAGGGTAGAGGATGCAAAGTGGAGTGATCTGCAAGTCCAGTTTCTGCTTTCTCTAAAGGAAGGCATTGGGAGTAGCTTGGTGCTCTGCCCTCCAAGCAGAGGGTGGAGCTTAAGGGGGTGGGGACATTCAAGGCTTGATTTACTAGCATGTTATTAATTGCCTTATTACTATATGGCGCAGCAAACAGGCAAACAAAGAATATGCACACACTCTACTGCAAAGCAGAAGTTTGTCCCCACCTGTGCAAGAGACTTCCCGGGTGAGCATAAGGGAGACATATTGAGGAGAGAATATGCTCAAAGTTAGAATATGCTCAAAATTATGCCCCTAAGAATGGGCTTGCTTAAGGACAGGTAATCTGTGCCAGATGTGGGAAGGGGCATTCCCAATCAACCCCAGATGTGGTGGAATATTTCTTGGGGTCACAGTGAAACCAGGCTTGAATGAAGCTCAGGTAAGGGGAGTTCTTTACTGGGACCACGACCGAGGGGCTGGATCTGATGCTGACTCTCCTAGGCAGCAGAAAGAGCAGGACTCCAGGCTTCTGCAGTGAGTTAAGACTTTATCCAATCTATCCATCTGACACAGGGTTAAGAGTAGGAAAGTACAGCTCTCCATTTTGTCTGTGTGTTTCTATGGGCACCATAACCACCTAGCCTAAGGAATTCCTGATTTGAGCCTTGTCATTATAGGATCAAAAACACAAAGTTTACAAGCTTCACACTTGTGTCATCGTTAATTGGTCACATGTACTACTCACACATCTTAACTAACTTTGCTATGCTTTGTTGTTTTTGTTTTTGTTCAGTCATTTCAGTCCTGTCCAAATCTTCACGATCCTTAGTGGGATTTTCTTGGCAAAGATACCGGAGTGGTTCACCATTTACTTCTCTGTCTCATTTTACAGATGAGAAACTGAGGCAAACAAGGTTAAGTGACTTACCCAGGGTCACACAGCTAGTAAGTATCTGAGGCTAGATTTGAACTCAGGTCTTCTTGACTCCGGGCCCGTGCTCTGAACTGTGCCACTCAGCTGCTATGATTACTGGCATTTTAAAGCCTGTCCACAGACAAAAGGAAACTTTTTGTTTATTTTTCTTTTTTCTTAAAGATTCAAAGCCCCTTTCCCAGGATTCTTTATTTAAAACACAGAATAAAAGATGTGTACATAAACACAGACACACACACATATATATATTATATAAATGCATATATTATATATAATGTATATACAAATACACATATGTATATGTAAATATATCTATATCTATCATCTATCTACATATATGATTTTATTTGACAGATATATGTATGCATACAAATATGTCACATAAATATATACACACGTATATAATATACAATCATATATATATGTAGATAGATGACAACACATAGATGTATGTAAGTGTGGCACAGTGGACAGAGCACTAGGCCTGGAGTCAGGACTAGTTGTGTGACCCTGGGCAAGTCACTTCACCCTGTTTGCCTCTGTGCCTCATCTGTGGAATGAGCTGGAGAAGGAAATGTCAAAACCACTCCAGTATCTTTGCCAAGAAAACCCCCAATGGGGCCATGAAGAGTCAGACATGACTAAAATGGCTGAATAACAGCAACAAGGAGTGTGTGTGTGTGTGTGTGTGTGTGTGTGTGTTAGTTTGACCATGTCTATTCCTCCCCCACCCCCCACACCCCACCCCATTCAGTTGATTCTAGTGTGTGCTTATCATCTCCAGGATCAAATATAAATCCTCTGCTTGGCTTTGAAAACCCTTCCTCACCTGGCCCCTTTCTATAGAAGGAGAACTGACCAGTCTTCTCTCACCTAGTTCCCTCCACATGGCCACATTCTAGGGACATCTTCCTCCTCCTCCTCCCTGTTCCTGGCCCACAAGCCCAAACTCTTCCTGCTGGGCCATTTTCTTGAGCTGTCCTCTGTGCTCTTCATTTCCACCTTCTGGCATCCCTTGACTCCTTCCAGTCTCAGCTTCCATCCCATCTTCTACAAGAAGGCTTTCCCGTTCCTTCTTAGTGCCCTCCTTCTGAAATTATCTCTCATTTATCTTGCATATATCTTATTTGCACATAGTTCTCTACCCTATTAGAGTCTGAGTTCCTTGAAAGAGACTGATTATTTACCTTTCTCTATATCTCAAGAACTTAGCAGAGTCCCTGACACATAGTAGGCACTTAATAAATGTTGATTGACTTGTTCTTTGTCCCAAGAGAGATCTTTGTCTAATTGATAGGCATAAATAGAAAATGTTAAGAAAAATGTTAGGTATGTATTTAATGTTAAATGTTAGATAAAGTGTTTAAAAGTTTGAAGATATAGGTTTATTTAGATTCAAATTTAGAACTTTAGGCTGAGCATAGAGAAGGAATTTTCCTCATCTAACATGTTCTAGATGTAATTTTATGTATTCTGATCTCCTGATTCCTGGTATAGTGGATAGCAAAGTGATATTAGGAAAAACCTGGGTTCAGATCATACGTATGATATGAGCTTTGTGACCTGGACAAATCACTGAACCAGAACCTCTATTTATTCATCTGAATAATTGGTTAATAGATGCTTACTGCACAAGGTTGTAATGAGGTTCAAATTGAAGAATGAATATAAATCTTGTTTGGAAAATGTAAAGTATTATGTAATTATGAAGTGTTATTAGATGGATTTCATAAATAGTCAATGACATTTTCTCCAGATTCTAAATCATAGATAGATCTATAAACTAAATATTACCATCATATTGCACAGCTTTGGACAATCTAATGTAAAATTCTGATAGAGTTGGTCTTTCAATCAAATTTTCATCCACCTCCTCGTCATCTCCTCTGACCCTAGGCTTCGCCATAACTCATTCTGACTAAGATCAGAGTCACCAGCTCTATTTCTTTTGGTAAAATGAAGGGGGTCCTGAAGAGTTGGACATGCCTGAAATGACTGAACAACAATAAAACATCAGTCCTGCTCATCTCCCATGACATTGCCTCCCCAATTCCCCAAGACATAGCAGATCTCTTGGCTCTTTGCCCTAAAGGCCATGCACACTGTCATATGACCTACTGAGAGCAACCTAAGGACTCTCAGTACCTGCCATCAGACCTACTGCAGCTCCACAAGGCCCACCTCTCCATGAACTTGTCTCCCTCAGGAGGAGCATGAGTTCCTTGAGGTCATAGATTGTCTTGCTTTTTTTTTCCATTTGAATCCCCAGTGCTTAGCAGAGTGCTCAATACATAGTAAGTGCTTAATAAATGCCTTTTTTTTTTCATTCATTGCCTGGGAAAGATGTTGAGACAAAGGAAAAGATACAAAGGTCCATCTCCCACCAAACATGTCAGAAACTTCTTGGGGACTGAGCCTCTTCGATATCTCTCATTTAATATAGAACCTACAAAGAAGCCTTCCATGGGTGGACTTCTTCCAGAGGTCCACGTACTTTGATGTCAGCCTTGCTGACCAAGTTGCTAAATTCTCAGGCACCTGGGTCATGCCCATCCTGGAAAACCAAAATTGTGATGCTGTCCTAAGCCAGGCTACAGCCCTACTAGAGACAAAATCATCTTACATGATCTTTTGAAACTTCTGCTTTCTCTTCTTTTCCCAACTAATCCAGGAAGTGAAAAAATACTTTCTTCTGTCACTTTTCTCACAACTCTTTTTCTCAAGATTCACAAAACATCTAGGGCCTGGAATTATTCTGGGAATGAGCAGAAGGACTTTAAAATTGTAACCTTAACCTGTTCATTCATCCTTAATTAAAATTCATACCTTAAAACTGAAACCAAAAAAAAAAATTTCTTTTTGATTTGTATGTGATCCTTTTAATGCCTTTAGAACAAAATTCCAGTTTTATTTAAGTCATTTAGAAAAAAACTTAAAGCAAGTGTTAGATAAGATGACCAAAAGAAAACGAAGCTCAAAGAGGAAATTGATCATTAAGATGTGTCTGTGGCATTGATGTCAATGATAAGAAGAGCCTTTCAAATGATCTTATTAAACACAGGTGCTGAAAAGGAAACTAATTGAAATTGCCATGGTGTGTTCCTTGGACTCTGAGGTCCCCAGTAGAAATACTCTTGGTTAAAGCATGTCAGACTCTCTGTAAGTGTTTAATCTCAGGGCCATTGTGTGGTCATGTGATGAGGTGGGCAAAGAAGTGGAATGAAGTAGAACAGCCAAGATGATGTGGGAATGTGACTGTTTTATTGATGCTTCAGCTGCTAAAACCAGATCCGTCTGGAGCTGGATATCTTTCTGGGCCCCAGGAATATGTAGTAATAAATTGTTTAGCAATTGTACTTTCTTCAGGAGTAGAAAGAACTGAATGATTTTAAAACAAATCCCTTATATAATTTATTTCCTTTATCTTTATCTGCTTAAAAGTGATATTCCATCTAATGCCTTAAAAAAAGTCCATTGGAATATAATTTAAATAAATGAATACCAAATGCCAAGTATTTAATATTTCTCTTAAAATAGAATTGCAGCCTTTGGTTTCCTTTCCTGTTCCCTCCGTGCCTTTACCTGCAAAGACCCCTGTGGTTTAAATAACCAGTGTGTGTACACTAATAAAAATCCCATTAAATTAAATGGCCAGTAGGCATGTAGAATGTCCTGTTGCAATTTCAGAAGACAGTTTGGTACCAGACACCCTGCGATGCACATTTTATTTTATCAAAGTTTAAAAAATCGGCATTTATAGAATCTGTTTATTTCCATTTAAATAAAAAAAATTGGACTCTCAGAAAAACAGTGGTATTGTGTTATTTTTCTTTCTTTTTGGAATGAAATGGTTGGGTAAATTCCCTGTCAGGCACTGTGTTGCACAGCTCACAGCAAATGTATATAATCAACACAACTGGCCAGTCATTTTCATTTCCTGAACTCTGACTTGCTTCTTCCATACACTGGCAATCAGAGGCATTCAGGGCGGTTTGTGCAGCAGGATACTGGGCCTGGCACATTCTGTACCTGGCTTTGGACAGAAATTATTTCTGAAATTAGAAACAATTTTCCTTTGCAAATGTTTTTTTTTTTCATTTTGCCCTCTTTCTTTTCGATCTAAATGTGACTTTAATGTTTATAAAAGAGAATTGATGCCCACATACTGCACACAGTTGGGGATCATGGGTCATCCACATGTAACAAGAACATTGGGAATTGGGTAGAATTCTTTGTTTAGGCCAGCTAATCGATTTAGTTACCTGTTCTACAATGCCAGTTGGCCAGTCTCACAATTGAAGCATATCAACAGTCTTTTAAGCCTATGGGTTTTGACATATGGGCATCACCTTAAATTTTACTCTAAAAGTAAGGAGGAAAAACCATGTGGGAGAAAAGAGAAATCACACATCAGACAGGACTTGTCTCTATCAGTTTCAGACAGACATCACATTATACTCTGTGCTTCATGGGTATTTTCCCCGAGGAAAGAAGGGTCCATTAGAATCTATGTTTTCATGGAAGAACTGGGCTCTCCTAATTCAGGGAATCTCTTTCCCTGCTAGACTGCCCCATTGCAATTCAAATCCAGAGATGTGGTTTGTGATCTTAATCACGGTAGTCTCTATGTAAAATAGCCATTTTAAGTCAGCCATGGAAAGAAGCACTTACTCATAAGCCCAAGGCCTGAACAAAAACAAGGACAAGTCTAAGATCAAAATGTAAAGCGAATTGAGAGAAATCCTGATTCATGCCTAAAACAAATTCCACATGCCCTGCCTGGCATTCTTCTTCCAATTTGGTGTTGTGAAAAAACCTGTTTGTGGGAAAATGAGTGTGTTTGTCTCAAACGAATCACATGGTTATTGTCCCAGACAAATACCACGTGCATTGTCTCAAAAATAGCTTGAATTATTCACTTGAATGTTTTCTTCAATACAGAAGTCCCCTTTGGAGAGTAGAGCAAAAGATTATTTTTTCCCCTTTTCTTAAAGGCATAATTTGCCTCTAGCAACCAGTAGAAGAGATTCTAAGAAGCCTTGGTCTGACTCAAAATTTGAACTCCAAAGGAAGATTTTGAGATCTCATATGTACTTTGGAGTCTTATATGTCAGAATAACAAGTTCTGAACATGTTTATTCATCAATATTCTCTTGAAGGTCAAGATTTGCTAAGATCACCTTTATTTGGGGGTGATGGGGAAGTTAGGACCGTGATTCATAGGACTTTTGAAAACAACGGTGATACTATCTGTAAAGTTACAAGCCAGGGCACTCTTCTGCTGGTTTTCCAGAATTAGATTGGATTTCTTGCACCAAAGAATGATAAGGCTTTTTAATTGGATTTTTATTTATTATATATTTATTTTACATATATTATTTCTTTTCTATATCCTTAGATTAGAGGAAGACCAAGGAGGTATGCAAAGTTAAGATTCTTAGAGGCTTCGGTCAATGGTCAGACCCAGAGCATTGACATTAGTACTTGAGAACTAAGGAGATCTCTAAGAGAGTACACACAGGGTCTGAACTTGGGCCAGATGATGATTCAAATGTTTCCAACATTTGGATAAAAGCATGGATGACATGATTACTGAATACGCAAGTGGCAAAAAGCTCGAAGGAATAGCTAATATTTGGGATGACAGAACCAGAGCTCAGAAAGATCTAAGCAGACTAAAAAGCTTGACTAGGGGAAATATGACAAAATGTGATCAATTATGTTCCTTTATTTCCATGGGAAACTTGGGGTCATTAAAAAAGCTTTGCAATTTCTTGAAAGTAATCCTATCTTTTCTTTTTGGGGCCTGAATCTGTCCAAGATACTCATACTGGCACAAAAGCTCTTAGGATTTCCATTCAAATGTGTTAGAATTGGGGAAATAGGCATTCTTTAGCTCTGGGGTCTCTCCTGGTCTTTGTGGATGATTAAGCAAAACTTTTTGGAAAGATTCTAGATTTCTTTCAGGAAGCCCTTTAAGGTTCTGGGGCAGGATACCACTGGAACCATGGAATCCTTGAACAGAAGAATTGAGAGGGCCTCACCATACACAAAGAATCCACTCTCTGTGCAGTGAGGATATGTGAGAGGACCTCAAAAAGGAACTTTATATACCTGAAAGAATAAGGACAAGATCAAGAGGAATGAAGTCTAGTTTCTTAAGGGCAATAATGAAAACAAAGGTCTGAATAAAGGACTAACTTCCCCATATCTTAAACTAAAAGAACAATTTTCACCAAGACCACAATGACATAGTGGAATCATATACATATACATTCTCTTAGCAGTTTACAGGATTATAACAAAAGAAATGACTCAGACATGGCTGTTGGGTTAATTTATCTTCTTTATACTTTGTTAAAGTCAGAGTTCTATCAGTGTGTATGTATGGGGGTGTGTGTGTGTGTATGGGTATGTGTGTGTGTGTATGTGCATGCGTGTACGTGTGCATGCGTACACTGGGGAATTTGAGAGAATGAGGGGGTCATTGGCAAGTGAAAGCAATGTTTAAAAAATTTCAATAAAAGCTATCATCTATATGTGTATCTATGTAGGTAATATATGTGCATATATTATATATAATATTTTGACTATTTTTATTAATGGAAAATCTTTCTCAAATGTACTACATACTTACTTGTTTCTCTTGATTTTTTTCTCTCAAAATTTGCTGATTACTATATTTTATAAGACATATTTTATGACTTATCTTCCTCAACTCAAATCTAGCCTCAGATACTTATTAGCTACATGACCCTTGGAAAGTAACTTAACCCTATTTGCTTCAGTTTCCTCATCTGTAAAATTAACTGGAGAAGGAAATGGCAAACCACTCCTGTATCTTTGCCAAGAAAACCCCAAATTGGGTCATGACAAGTCATAACTGAAAGGAATGAATAAAAATTATATTTTATACTGTGTTCATCTCCTGATTACTCCTTCAACACACACACACACACACACACACACATACACACATATATCAAACACACTCACACACACCCCAAACCACACTGAAATCTTTATTGAAAAAATAAAGTAAAACTACTTAGCAGAAGTAACTGAAAGTGACTAACTAGAAAAGACCGCCAGTGAGAGAATATACAGTATCTGCTCTCATTCTCCACCCACCCCCACCTAGAAAGAAATATGTTTTATAATTTACTCTTTGGGACCATGATTAAACATTCCCATTAAAGTGAATTTGGCTGAATTTGAGTGCGATATTTATTTATATTGTCATATAACACTTTGCAAATTAACTGGGAGTGGGTACATTATGACATATTTATTGATTTATACAATAAACCTACTAACTTTTAACATTAAAAACTTTTTAATGTGAAGCAGTCCTTACTTAATGCAATCAGTTATTTGAGTGATATAATATTAAGTTTAAGAGATTTTGACACCTATTCTTTAATTCATCATAGAACCATAATTTAAGACATCAGATATTAAATATACCTTCAATCAACCATCCTTTTTTTTCTAAATTGAACTTTAATTATAGTCTATTTTTTGAAAAAAAGGTGTTTAATGTAGGCAAGACCTTGGGACATTGAAACCCATTTATGTCCCTCTCTATAATATACTTCCTTTTAACATGGCATTATTTATTTATTTTTTTAACATTCTTTTCTTTTTAAATTTTGAGTTCCAAATTCTCTCCCTCTCTCCCACACCTCTCCCACCCACTGAGAAAGCAAGCAATGTGATATCAATTATACATGTGAAATCATACAAAATATTTTCATATTAGCCATATTAAAAAAAATAAAAAGAAAGTGAAAAAGTACACTTCAATCTGCACTCAGAGCTCATCAGTTCTCTCTCTGGAGGGGGAGAGACATGTTCATGACAAGTCCTTTGGAAATGAATTGGATCATGGTATTGATCAGAGTCGACAAGGCTTTCATGGTTGATCATCATTACAATATTGCTGTTACTGTGCACATATGAACTCTGGTTCTTTCCCCTTCACTTTACATCAATTCATAAAGATCTTGCTATGTATTTTTTTCTAAAACCATCTTCGTCATCATTTGTTATAGCACAATAGTACTGCATCACAATCATATGCTACAACTTGTTCAATCATTCCCCAATTATATCCCCTCAATTTCCAATTCTTTCCCACCACAAGAAGATCTGGCTACAAATATTTTGTATGCATAAGTCCTTTTCTTTTTTCATTAGTCTCTTTCTGGTACAGACCTACTAATGATATTATTGGTCAAAGCTAATGCACAGTTTTATAGCCCTTTGGGTATAGTTTCAAATTGTTCTCCAAAATGTTTGGACCAGTTACTACTCCACCAGCAGTTGATTGGTATATCTACTTTTTCCCTTATCCCTTTTAGCCCTTGTAATTTCTGATAGATATGAGGTGGTACCTCATAATTATCTTAATTTGGATTTTTCAATCAATAATGATTTCAAGCATTTTTTATTATTATAGATAGCTTTGATAGCTTCTTCTGAATATTTCTTGTTCATATTTTGATCATTTGCCAGTAGTGGTATAGCTCTTATTTCTGTACATTTGACTCCGTTCTATACTCAATATATATTTGAGTAAGGAGGTCTTTTTTTCAGGGGTTTTTTTTCCACTTAGAAGTATTTTATTTTTTCCAATTACATATAAAGATAGTTTTCAACATTCACCTTTATAAGATTTTGAGTTCTAATTTTTTCTCCCTTCCTTCCCTCCCCCTTCCCCATGATAGCAAGCAGTCTGGTAGAGGCTATAGATGTGCAATCATATTAAACATTTCTGTATTAGTTGTGACAGGAAAGAAGAATCAGAACTAAAGGGAAAAACCATGAGAAAGAAAAAAAAGAGAACATAGTGTATTTTGATCTGCATTCAGATTCTGGGTGTGGATAGCATTTTCCATCATGAGTCTTTTGGAATTGTCTAAGATCATTGTATTACTGAGAAGGGCTAAGTCTATCAAAGTTGGTCATCACACAATTTTGCTGATACTATGCAAAATGTTCTCCTGGTTCTGTTCACTTCACTCTGCATGAGTTCATGTAAGTCTTTGCAGCTTTTTCTGAAATCCTCCTGCTCATCATTTCTTATAGAAGAATAGTATTTCATTAATTCATATACTACAACTTCTTCAACAAGTCCCCAGTTGATGGGCATCCCCTCAATTTCCAATTCTTTGCCCCCAGAAAAGAGCTGTTATAAATATTTTGCACATATAGGTCCTTTTCCATTTTTAGGATCCCTTTTGGATACAGATCTAGTAGGAGTATTACTGTATCAAAAGATATGCACAATTTCATAGTCCTTTGGGCATAGTTGTAAGGAGGTCTTTATAGAGACATTTGTAATTATTTTTTGACTATTACTTCATTGTCCATGGTCCCTTTTAGCAAAATGTAGTCTACCTGATTATCTTTTCCTCTTAATTACGGCTGTTTTTGACTTTAATGTCTCTGAGAACATGATGATTGCTACCCTCCTTTTTTTTTTTTTTTTTTTTACTTCAGCTAAGCATATTTCGATTCTGTTCCGGTCATTTACTTGAACTTCATGTGTGTATTTCTGTTTCAGGTATGTGTCTTGTAAAAACAAAACACAACAAAATATATTGTTGGATTCTGGTTTCTAATCCATTCTTCTATCTGTTTCCATTTTATGGATGTGCTCATCCCGTTGTCATCAATAATTGTGATTATTATTTCCCTCCATTCAATTATCATGTTTCTCCCTCTCTCTCTTTTTATTCTGTATCTCCTCAAAAGTCTATTTTATTTCTAACCACTCTCTCCCTTAATCCACCCACCCCTTATCATCCTCCTCCTCTTTCTTTTATCCCCTCCCCTTCCTATTTCTTTATTGAATAAGTTGCATTTCTATACACAACTGAGTGTGTGCGTATGTGTGTGTATGTGTATATATATATATATATATATATATATACACATACACACCTATACTCTTCCCTCTTTGAATCAATTCTGATAAGAGTGAGGTTCAAGCATTTCATGCCACCCCCCAAACATTTCCACCTTCATTGCAAAAGCTCTTCCTGGCACACCTGAGAAAATTATTCCCATTTTACCTCTCTCTTCCCCCTTCTCCCAGATCATCCCTCTTTCTCACCCTTTCATTTTGTTGTAGATCATTCCAATATAATAAACTCACATCCATGTCCTCTGCCTATGTAAACTCTTTTTTAATTGCCCTGATAATGATACATTTCTTGGGAGTTACACTTAAAATCTTTTCATATAAGAATGCAAATGTTTAACATTTTTGGATCTCTTTTGATTACTCTTTTATGATGACCTTTTTATGCTTCTCTTGAGTCTTGTGTTTGAATGCCAAATTCTCTGTTCACCTCTGGTGTTTTCATCAGAAATAATTGAAACTCCTCTATTGCACAGAATAGCCAGTTTTGCCCCTAAAGGATTACAATCAGTTTTGCTGGGTAGGTGATTCTGGATTGTAACCCTAGCTCCTTTGCCTTCCAGAATATTCTATCCTTTCCCTTCCACTCCTTTAAGATAGAAGCTGCTAAATCTTGAGTTACCCTGATTATGGTTCCATGATATTTGAATTGTTTCTTTCTGGCTGCTTGAAGTATTTTCTCTTTGACCTGAGAACTCTACAATGGGGATATAATATTCCTGGGAGTTTTAAGTTTGGGATATCTTTCAGAGAATGATCAATTTATTCTTTCAATTTCTATTTTACCCTCTGGTTCTAGGATATTAGGAAATATTCATTGATAATTTCTTAAAAGATGATGTCTAGGCTCTTGTTTTGATCATGGCTTTCAGAAGTCCAATAATTCTTATATGATCTCTCCTTGTTCTATTTTCTGGTTCAATTGTTTTCCCAATGAAATATTTCATGTTTTCTTCAATTTATTTTTTTGACTTTGTTTTATTTTTTTCTTAAATTCATGGAGTCATTAGCTTTCACTTGCCCAATTCTAATTTTTAAGGGATTATTTTCTTTGGTGAGATTTTGTACCCTTTTCCCCATTTGGTCAATTCTGCTTTTTTAAGAGTTTTTCTTTATTGAATTTTTGTACCTCCTTTTCCTTTTGTCCAAGTCTGCTTTTTAAGGGATTATTTTCTTCAGTGACTTTTTGTGCTTCTTTTACAATTAGTCCAATTCTGTTTCTTAAGGTGTTATTTTCTTCAGGATTTTTGTGATTTTTTTTTTACCAAGTGGTTAATTCTCTTTTTATAATTTTCTTGCATCACTCTCATTTTTTTTACCTTATTTACCTAACATTCCTCTATCACTCTTCTCTCTCTCTCTCTCTCTCTCTCTCTCTCTCTCTCTCTCTCTCTCTCTCTCTCTCTCTCTCTCTCCTCTTCCAGGAATTCTTCAAATAGCATTTTTTCTCTGAGACTTTGCCTGTAGCTGTTTCCTCATTGTTATCTTCTTCTTAGTTTATGTCTTAGTCTTCCCTACTACCATACTATCTTTTTATGGTCAAATTCTTTGTTGTTGTTGTTGTTGTTGTTTGCTCATTTTTCCAGACTATTTATTGACTTTTAACTTTATATTAACATTGGTCTTTGCTTACCTGGGGGTAGGGAGGCACTGTTCCAAACCAGTTTTTTTTTTTTTTAATGCTGCTGTTTTCAAAGACATCTTTAAGGTTTTTTTTTGGTGCTTTCAAGGTGGTGAAATACTGGGCTAAGTATGGTCACTGATCTCCTGGTTTGAGCTCTTGTCTTTACCAAGGAAAGACCTCTAGTCCACTGCAGCAAAATGCACTAGTATTCTCTTTGCCTTAAGACTTTTACTATGGCCCCTGTTCCCTTTTAACTGAGTACCAATACTCCTTACCTAGAACTGAGACCCAGAACTGTGTATGTGCAATAAAGTTTTCAATTAGCACCAGCTGTACCCAGTGTCAGCAAAGGGTCCCTTGTAATCTCTTTATGACCAGTTGTCCAACCCATTTACCATTTCTGGGCTGAGAGCCCCTGAAGCTGCTGCTGCTGTGGCCACTTTTGTCACCACTGTGTGGCTCCAGACAGACACCCATCAGACCTCTAACCCGGTGTTACAGACTTCTGGCAATTTCTTATCACCACAATATTTTGTTGGCTGTGCTGCTCCAAAATATGATTTGAGGTGTTTATTTTAAAGGTTTTTAGAGGAGGATGTTGTGAGAGGTCAGCTAGGTTGCTGCACCTAAACCACCATCTTGGCTTTGCCCACTTCCTACAATGCATTTCTTAACTTTTTATGATGTGTGACATGGTGCAAGACCCTGTAGAAGTGTTCCATCTCCATTGATAATGTCTACAATTCTGGGGCACTCTTGCCCCTCAGAATATCAGTATATTTATCAGAGTTCTCTCTGATTCAATCAGAGGGCATAAGACTTCCAGGATCATAGTTAATCAGTCAATCAATGAGCATTTACAAAACACTTACAATGGACCAGGCTCTGAACTAAGGGCTATGGCTATAGCAAAAGGTAATAGTTCCTATTCTCACAGAACTTACATTAACAATGCATAGACAACCTATAAATAATTAGTTAGGTGCATGATATAGACAGAATAAATGATAAGTAATCTGAGAGTGGAAGGCAGTAGCACTTAGAGGCATGAAAGGGGAGGGGAAAATGAGGTGGCCTTGTCTAGAACATGAGATTTTAACTGGATCTTGACAGAATCTAAGAAAATAAGGTAAGGAAATTGAATTTGCCTTGTTAAACAAGGAAGACAGCTAGTGCAAAGACTTGGAGATTAGAAATGCAATGTTGAATATAAGTTGCAAAAAATAGACCAGTGGAACTTGATGTATAAGTAGACTATTGAGGTAAACAAAGAAACAAGCAAAAATTTTTGGATAGATCTAAGTTTTAGTTTGAGGAAAATGTCTAAATCTTACAGATTCACCTCAACTTTAAAAAGAGTTGTATGATAGACTTGAATGGAAAAAGTGGGATTCATGAAGAAAAATTACCTTCCATCCCAAATTCTCATCAAGTCAATCTTTGTATCATCTTGCCCAGGACAAGATCTTTTTTTTTCCTTCTTTAAAACAATGATTATCATATTTTCTTTTGTTGTTGTATAGTTATAGTCTTTGTACTGTCCTCTCAAATTCTAGAAGCCATTTCCAGACTGAAGGGCCAAGTGATACCTCTCTTCCTCATTTTCCTTTTCCTACTAATAGCTGGCATTTTATATTACATCTCCCATGTGAAAGGCACTATGCTAAGTGCTTTACAAATATTATCTCATTTGATCTTCACAGCAACCCTGGGAGGTAGTTACTAGTATTATTCCCATTTACATATGAGGGAACTGAGAAAAATAGAGGTCAAGTAACTTGCCCAAAGTGACACAATTAGTAAATATTTAAGGCTGGACTTCTACTTGGGGTTTCCTTTCTCTAGGCCAGCACTCTATTCACTGAACCAACTACCTACCTAACACACACACACACACACACACACCACACATATCTTCCCTTATTAAATGTAACACAAGTAATACTCAACATTTTCTTAATGGCCAAGGTTTATTTCCTGCAAGAATAATTATTAGATTACAGCATCAGATGCTACCCATCTCTCATCAGTAGGCTCTTCCATCCTTCTCTTCCTGTCTGCTCTTAGCAGCCTAACATCTAATCTTTTGTGACCTGAGAAATTAATCAAATATGCTCAAAATGTGCCAGATAGGATTTGATATCCTTTAACAGATAGTAGAGAACTTCTCTGGAGTAGTGGGCTGAGGATTAGAGCAAGGGCTCCCTAACTCTCTGGTTAGTAGCTTAGAAATCTGGCGCTCATTATTCCAGGGATTCAGAATATGACACTGTGGAGTCATACTTGCATGCTGGACGTGGAATCAAGAAGACCTTCAAATCCAGCATCTGAGGTCTGGATGGACCTCAGATAATGAGGATGGATAATGAAAGATGAAAGATGTTTGTTTGTAACTTACTGTTGGATAGAATCAGAAACATTTCAGAATGAGTTCTAAAATGATGCCTGCATTACCAAGAATAAATCTCTCAGCTATAAAAATGAAACAGTCAAAGCTTTGGTGGTTACCTTGGTGGAAACTTTTGGTGGAACT
>NW_020954577.1:20499810-20523530 GCF_900497805.2 Vombatus ursinus | reverse complement strand
AGAGAGAGAGAGAGAGAGAGAGAGAGAGAGAGAGAGAGAGAGAGAGAAGTGAGGGACTCAGAGTTTTCTTTTCTGGCCTTTTTTCTTCTTTTCTCTTCTCTTCTAGACATGGGTAATACAGAAATTTGTTCTTGGTTCTCTCTCCCTCTGTGTGTGTTTACACATACACACACTACACACGCACATATGCCACACATGCACACCCACCACACACACATATACATATACACATATACATATAGTTTTTCCTTCCTTCATAATAGGTAGAGGAGGAAAAGAATTTGAGACTGAATAGAAAATAAAATTCAAAGACAAAGTGCTTGCAAATGTCAATGCACCATATGAAAGTGAGACATTCTTCTGTTTGTTTTTCTTTTCCCAGGTGGTCAGGGTTGTAAGGCTTGCCACATGGCTATCTATTCCTCACAATATTTTTCTCTGAAAATATTTGTCCACCTATGTCCAAGACTTTGTGACCAGGAAATTCCAGGGTCAGTCTTGTGAGGAAAGATGTCACAGCGTCAAGACTTAGCATAGCTTCAGGTAGGGAGTGGGGATTAAACACAGAGCAAAAACCCTAAGAAGTAGGATTTCACAACATGCTTCTCTCAGAGAGCAGGGGCCACTGAAATATGTAATCAAGACATTTGGATGTAGACCAAGAGCCTAAGAGAACAAGGAAACCAAATGAACACAGAGTATATAAAGATATTTGTTTGTAACTTATTGTTGCATAGAATCAGAAATCTTTCAGAATGAGCTCCAAAATGATGCCTGCATTACCAAGAATAAATTAGATAATCAAATGTAGTCAATTTTCAATTAATCATGCTAATAGAAAGAGAGATGGTGCATGGAGGACCCAAGAGCAGATCATACAGAAATCAGTCCTATAGTTCCATAACACAACTAAAGGGGATGCTTCAGTCAGATCTATATACGTTTTTTTTTTTTTTTTAGTTTTTAGGCAATTGGGGTTAAGTGACTTACCCAGGGTCACACAGCTAGTAGGTGGCAAGTGTTTGGTCTGAGGCTGGATTTGAACTCAGGTCCTCCTGATTTCAGGGCCAGTGCTCTATCCACTGCACCACCTAGCTGCCCCTCAGATCCATATACTTAAATGTCTTCTTAGAATTCATACACACCCTCTGGGCCCAGTTTCAGTCTCATCTAGTCAGTCAGTCAGTTATTCAGTGATCAACAAACATTTATTAATCACTTCATGGCAACAGCGTAGTAAGTGCTGATACACTGGATACAAACAGCCAGAGAGAAAGGGATTCCCTGGCTCAAGGAGCCCATAATCTAATGGATGAGATAACGTGTAAATCCCAATGTACAGGTAAGATACATACGGAGTAGATGTCAGGCCAACCCAGAGGTAAGGCACTGAAATGAGGAACAGAAAAGGCTTCCTGTGGAAGAAGGGATTTGAGCAGAATCCTGAAGGAAACTAAGGAAGTCAATAGGCAGATGGGAAGAGAGAGAGCTTTCCTAAGAGTGAGGTCAGCCTGTGCAAAGACATTAAGTCTGGCATTGTTTAGAAAAATGAGAAAGCCAGTGTCCCTGGATGATAGGGTACATTTAAATCAGTCAAGTGCAGGAAGTCTGGAAAGGAAGGAAGGAAGGAAGGAGAGGAGGGAGGAAGGGAGGAAGAAAGGAAGGAAGGAAGGTAGCAAGGGAGGGAGGAAGAAAGGAAGGAAAAAGGAAGTGAATGGCTTGAAATGATGTCTATCCCTTCCAGCTAGTGGAACACCCCACCCGGTGACCAGAGGTCATGGAGATGCTGCTGGCTCACTGCCTCACTTAGAGGAGGGAACCTCTGCTTCAAGGCCCCAGTACAACTGTTCTTCAGCTGGAGGCAATTGGGAATGAGACATGAGTGGAAAGTGGTGCCTGGCCCTGATTGACCCAGAGCTTTCCTATGGGATGATCAGCCAGAGAGTAGAGCTCTTGGTGTGACAAGTGTGTGATAGCTGCCCCACAAAGGGCTAGCTGACCACATATCAGCAGAACCTTGTGATAATATCAGGTCAATGTAACCTTTTCAAGAGCAAGACCTATAATTTTGTATTTGCTTTCCCACTACTCATCCCAATGCTTGACACATACTAAGCATGTAAGTAATCAAATGAATGTTGAATGTATCTGACTGTCAGGACTTGAGGAAGGGGAATGGTAGAGCAAAGAAAAGGGGAGGCTAAGGCAGAGAGTCTCTGGAACATGCATGTGTTTACATGTGATTAGTCAGAATCCTAGGAGTTAAGCACCATCAAATACTTTCACATCACCCCCCCTCCCCCCCCTCCACCTTCACTTTTCCACACTCCCTAGACCTGAGGCAGCTGGGAAAGTGAGAAAAATGGCTGGGTTCTGAGGCAGATATCAAGGACTTGAGTCTAAATTCTGGTTCTGATACTTGCTGTCTTTATAACCTTAAGCAAATGCCTTACCCTCTCTAGGCCTCCTTTCCCTAATTCATAAATAGAGAAAATAGGGCTCACTGACCTCTGAGGTCTGCTTCTATCTCTCCCAAAATGGAAGGCCATGAAACTTTGTAGTGAGGCTCTAACTCACCTAGCCTTCCTAAATATTCTTTTTGATGAAAAGTAAGTTTTTCCTAAAATGTAAACTGCTCCTACTGAATAAAAATAAAAATCAGTTAATCAAATGCCAGATTGTGAAGTTTCCAGTGGTACTCTCCTATCCCAACCCTAAACCCTAAATCTGCTCTCCGACTGCAGTCTGGAAAATGAATCTTAAGAAAATACAACCAAACCTGCTTTGATGGGGAAGTTGGGAGTCCTTCTGGGAGTGCCAAAACACTTTCTTAGAAAAACAGACCACTACCTCCATCGCCCCTCACATCTGGGGGAAAAAGAAAAAAAAAAACCCTTGAAATATAGGTTTGGTGAGGCTTACCCTTCTGAGGACAGAGTGGAACAAGTCTGAATTACTGCAAGAAAGGATGTCTAGAAGCTTGGAAATCAGTGAGAATCAAGTGGAGAGAATGGTTTCTAGATGCAGATAGCCTGGTATCTTTTTCTGGAGCAGACACCCTTATTTTTCCCTTGGTTCCCCTCTAAGATGGCTTTAGATGGCTGCTGGGCCTACCAGGACCTAGGAGAGTCAATGACTTGTAAACCAAAGCATCCTCTTTGCAAGAAGAGATAATTGTATGCCTTCTCCATGAGAGATGTGTATGGAGTTGGGGAGTGGAGGGGTGGGGGCTAGGGGCTGGATGTAGATGTGTATGGAATTGGGGAATAGAGGGGTAGGGGCTGGGGGCTAGACCTTTGCTTTCATCACTGTGGGAGACTTCTTGTAAGGAAATTCCCTCCATCAGTGCAGATTAATAGCTGCTCCATAGCTTATACTCTTAGAGAATTTGGAGATTATCCTTAATAACTTTATTCTCATTATACAGGAAGCATTTGTTATAAACTTAGATATGTGTACCAAGGTCAGAATGTCCACCCGTGCTTCTGCATTACTCATAGTTGCCATCAAATACTCTAGTCTCTCAAATGAAATTGTATCTTTGTCTAGAGGCATTCCATTTTGGAAAGTGTTAGATCATAGATTTAGAGCTGGAAGGGACCTCAGAAATAGTCTAGTCCAGGGGTGGGGAACTTGCAGCCTCAAGGCCACACGTGGACCTCTAGGTCCTTGGATGTGGCCTTTTGACTGAGTCCAAGTTTTACAGAAAGAAGTGTTTTATTAAGGGGATTTGTTCTGTGAAGCTTGGGGCCGCATTTGAGGACCTAGAGGGCCACATGTGGCCTTGAGGCTGCAAGTTCCCCACCCTTGGACTAGTCATACTATTTGGGGCTCAATTTACACAGAAGGAAACTGAGGCCCCACAAGAGTATGTCATATGCGTAAGATCACACATAAATCGGCAGTGAATGACAGGTGGGGCTTCACTCTAGGTTCCGTGACTCAAGTCTTTGGATATTTCCACTGTTCTGAGTTGATTCTCGTTGTTCAACTAGTAGGTCCCTGAAAGATTCTGAAATATTGGGCCTCAGGAGATATGAGGCGTAAGGGCCCAGAAAAGGCCCCTCTCACATACTGGGAACTGCTTAGCTGTTAGTAAACAGGAAGATACCATGAGTGTTTCTAGGCTGCAACTCCTTTAAGAAGGCAGAATGAATAGATAAGTTTTACAATGGTCTGAAACCATGAGTTTGAGTTAGTATTGAGCCAGATTAAGCAAAGTGCAAAGGGGATCATGCCGTGTGTGTGTGTGTGTGTGTGTGTGTGTGTCTGTGTGTGTGTGTGTCTGTGTGTCTGTGGGTGGGCATGGGTGGGTGTGCATGCGTGCTTGCACATGTGTGCATGTTTGTGAGCGCAAGTCCACATACCTATGTATCTGTGCTTCATCTGTATTATCCCAGCCCCATATTTTGGTGTCCTGCTTCCTTCTCATTGGGAACCAAATCATGTGTGTTTGGCATAAGAATGATTGCAAATGTCCTTTCGAGGAAAAGTCATTTTTATTTAGTAAATAGAATGCGCAAATAATGAACAATACAAGAAAATGGTAAAATAATTAGGAAGGGGTTCAAAGGCGCTCATTTACAACTGAGGAAATTAAAAATGCAAATGCATTATTATCACAGAGGTAGTTAACAGACCAATGAGTGCAAGGGGAAGAAAGCAAGCCTTCTAATTCATCATTGTTTGAAAGACACCTGCGAGGTCTAACTGGAAAAGGCAGTCTGAGAAATGCAGATGGCCACATTTGGTATCATATCCATCATTTTTTACACAGTAATTGGAGAAAGGAATCATCCTCAGTGGAAAGCAGATACTTTTTGAGTTAAAAACTTGTGTAAAAATCGGTCGATAGAGAACCGAAGCCTGCCCCCTACCCCGACCCCTTCCTGCCTGTGGGCTGAGCAGTCATGTAATGTTTATTTTCTGAAACCAAAGGCAACCGGCAGTCCAGCCAACGAGATCTATATCGGGACACTGGCAATTAAATGCATTTCCGTTTCTGCTTTGGTCGACGGCTTGATTTATTGGAACGAGACTGGGTTGTGAATTCTCTAGGTTCCAACAGGCTGACAAATAGTGCAGTGTCTGTTGTTAGAACCAAAGCCAAGGGGCTTGAAAGAGGCACTTTGGAAGCAGCTTTGGGGCTTTGTTGTGTTGTTCCAAAGCTGAACGACGTTATGAGGACCGAATGAAAACAGAGCCCGGCTTCACCCTGGCTTCTGTCTATGGATATGTTGTCGTAATAACAGAGTCACATTGGTGCAATAGAAACATTTAAACGGAGAAAAATACACATACTCTCCTAAAATCAAATGAAACAAAGACTGTGTATATACATGTACATACATGCATGTGTGTGTACATACAAACATATACACACACATAGGAATACACATGTGTGTGTTGCCTGTATGTATGTACATATGTATGTATATTCCTTTTTAAAGAAATAGAAAAGGTAACAGTCCCCAAAACAGTTGGGGAAGAAGAAACAGCCGAGGACAGAAAGGGGAAAAAGGAGAATAAGACACTTAAGGTCAAATCTGATGAGATCTATAACTTGGAGTTGGTAGAAGTTGTTCCTCTCTAGACAGGAGTCGGAGCAGATGGGTAAGGCCAACAATATAGGGTTAATTCTTATTTTCTCTCTTTTTACTTCAAGCAAAGCTGTACTTGAGAGAGGAGGAAGTGGGGAACAGGTAGAGTTTATGGAGAAGAATGGAGACCAGTATAGGTCTGTTATAGGGCTTCGGGCCACTTGGTCCCGCTAAGAGCTGTCTGCTCTCCCATTTGTTTCTCTTTCCTCCTCACAGACCTGTAAGCCCTGATCTAGTTCCCATAATCTCCAGGGAAGCCCATCCTGGTCATCTGCCTGCCCACAGGGAATCAGTCCTCCAGGCATACAGGAAGATGTTCATATATTAAGGGGTAAACGCTTATGTAACCAGGTGTTTTTGACGCTGGTCACAATGATGACAGATCCAGAAAACAAAATCACTTTGGGGGCCTGTGCCTGACCCCTATGCAGTGCTTAACAAATGCTTATTGATGCCAGGGAGCAAATGCACAGTTTGTCTGGACATAGCTGTCTCTTGAGGTGGTTATGAAGGACGTATTTCTTTGTGAATCGTGCATGTGTGCTGGTGTTTTTTATTCTCCTTCGGAGTGGGAGTTCCTTCTGGCAGGGTCATTCTCTTGCCTTTTTCTAGATCCCTGGTGCTTCTTACCATGGCTGGAACATAATAGGCACTTAATAAATACTCATTGACTTGACTAATACCATGGTCAGAATCAGATTTCACATCTCCCCAAACCTTTATATATAATAAAGGAAATGGTGAAAAAAAGGCAAACAAGGGTCTAACTTGGTCTGCCATGGGATCTAACAATCTGCACCCAGAGGCCCAGCCCCTGTCTTCAAGGAGAAGGGCATATTTGATCATGAGGCCTCCGAAAATGAGATATAACAATAACAACAACAACAACAGCTCCTGTTTATGTGGCCTTTTAAAATCATCTCAATGGATCCTCACTACAGCCCTGCATGATAGGGAGTATTAAAATCACCTTTTTAAAAATAAATAAGGAAACTGAGGCTCAGAAGGCTAGGTGAATCACCCAGGGAACATAGAACTAGTTACTGTCAGACATAGGTTTTGAACCAATATCTTCCTGTCTCCAAGTCCAGGACTCTACCTCCAGCCATGATACGTAATCCAAACTCTGAGGTCCTTATTATTGTTTTTCTTCATGTGATTCCAGTCATTATATACATGTGTCTCCTGCTTCTGTTTCTTCTCTTTATATAAACTCACACAGGCCTTGCCAGGTCTCCCTGAATAGTTCTTATTCATCATTTCTTACAGAATAATACTATTGCCTAGAAGTCATATGCTGGGTACCATGTAGGTAGTCATATACCATGATTTCTGAAGCCAAGTCACAACAGACAGCAGCCCCTGCATTGAAAGGTTTTCTGTTTGTGTGTTTTTATTGATTCTGTGAAGAGCAGCAAAATGTTCATAGATGTGATATTTATTTTTCTGCTTTACCATTCTTAGACTTTAGGCCCAGTAGTGACTTTACTGGGTTGAAACGAGATGGACAGATTAGTAATTTATATTTCATAATTTCAATTGATGTTTAGAATGTTTATGTCACTTCTAAACACCACCAGCATTTTATTTTGCCAATTTTAGGGATGTAAGTACACACAAAGAAACATATGCATATGTATGCATATACACATACATGTGTACACAAAATAAAGTGCATTATATGTGTGCAATGTATCTAAGTAGTAGTCATTCTCAATATTTCTGAGTGTTCAGTTACCTTTGCATGTTTCTCTCATCCCCTCTATTTGCCAAGTCTTCTTACTTCTCTCAAACACTTGCCTTTCTCTTCTCTGACCCTGCCCCCACCCTGGTGCAGGCTTCCATCACCTTCTGCCCGGACTATGGCAGTAACTGCTGAAGGGTCTGCCTGCTTCAGACTCTCCTCACTGCAGCCCATCCTCCATTCAGTCTCCAAAGTGATCTTCCTAAGGTCCAGGTCTGACCATGCCACCCCTCACTCAGTAGACCCCAATGGCCCCCTAGCACCCTCAGGAGCAAATACAAAACCCTCGATCTGGCCCTTAAGCACATTTCTAGTCTTCCTTCCCCTTCTTCCCATCTCCCAAGCTCAGTGACTCCTGACTCAATGCCTTTTTCACTGGTGGCCTCCGGGCCAGGACTGTTCTCACTCTTTATCTCCAGCTCCTGGATTCCCTGGCTTTCTCCAAATCTCTGCTAACACCTCTCTTCAGTTTCAAGCCTCTCAGTCCTCCCCAAAGATAAGGGTTTCCCTTTGGTTAGCTCCCATCCACAGCTGTTTGCTTTTGATCGACCCCATTAGTGGGGGACCTCCTTTAGGGTAAGGAGTGATTTTGGCTTTCTATGTGGCCAGATTGCTTAGCACAGTACCTGGCACGTGTGAGGTATTTAAAAATGCTTAATCGGGACTAGACAGAAGCACACTGAAGTCTGAAACATACATTGCTTTGCTCAAAGGGCTCTGTTTTAAATATCTGATTATGTCAAATTATGTGTACATTAGGGCACCGAGAAGGCACAGTGGATAGAGTGATGGGCCTGAAGTCAGAAGACTCATCTCCCTGAATTTAAATCTGGCCTCAGACACTTACTATCTGTGTGACCCTGGCCAAGTCACTTACCCCTATTTGCCTCAGTTTCCTCATCTGTAAAGTGAGCTGCAGAAGGAAATGGCAAACCACTCCAGTATCTTTGTCAAGAAAACTCTAAATGGAGTCATGAGGAGTCAGACACAGCTGAAAAACAACTGAATAACAACAAGATGTGTGCCTGTGTAAGTGAGTATGTATACATATGCAAGAGAGAAAAAGAGACAGAGACAGAGGGAAACAGCAAGAAGGAGAAGGGGGTGAGGAACATGCATTTATTAAGCGCTAGCTATCCGCCAGGCACTGGGTGAAGTACTTTACAGATTCTTTTTCATTTGGTCCTCTTGATAACACTGTGAGGTAGGTATCATCTTCATTTTACAATTGAAAAAAACTGAGGAAGGCAAAGGTTAAGGGACTTGCCCAGGGTCACAAAGCTAGAAAGTATCTAAGGCTGTATTTGAACTCAGGTCTTCCTGATTCCAGGGCCCAGGATGACCTACTCTAAATATTCCATCTTGCGTTCTCCCCTTTATCTTTAGCCTTATACGTGTCTCCGGGGTGAAGAGAAGAACAGTTGATGTCCCTATCTCTGCTGGCTGCTTCATCTGTGATGTGGACGTGTCTCCACAACCTTCCTTGCCCTTCCTCCTTTCTCTTCAGAATGAAAAGCAAACCAAGAACAATCCAATCAGCCAAAGCCTGGCATGGAAGCTTGGCCCTCCCCCGTCACTCTCACTTTAGCTCCCTGTCTTCTGATTGGAGAAATCCAGCTCTCGACTTCATGAGTGATGGGTGCCCCTTCTCAGTGTGGCAGGTCAGGTCTCCTCACCTGCCATCCCACAGCCTCAGAGCTCTTCTGGTTATCTCTGCTCCCTTGAAGGGGTCTCTACTGACTAGCTTTTTATTTTTATTTGTTGCTGTGTATTTGTTTGATTTTATAATTGCCCTCACTCAGTTTTCCAGCTCTGGACTATCTCCCACCTCCCTGCCCTTTTTGCCATGGCCTCCTCATCCTGGCAATGCCCCAACACCTACAACTGTCTCCTCTGACTGGTGAGCTTGGCCTCAGAACCTCCACGTGGGGAAATACCAGGTTAGCCATGTTCACTGTTAATCCCACTCACCCCCCAGCTCTGGGGTCACTGGATGACTTTGCCACCTTGCCTCAGGAGGCAAGACTCCTCGCCCTCTCCCCACCATGTGTTCAGTCCCTTTTTGTGTTCTCATCTCCTGTTAGAATGTAAGCTGCTTGGGGACAAGGAATTCCCTTTATTTTTCTGGTACTTGCATGCCCAGCCTTAGTATAGTACCTGGCATATAGTAATGTTTTATCTAGTCTAATGATCGAATCTAATTTGTTGCTCTGACTTTTATTTTTGCTTTTTGTATTTAAACTTCACTGTAATAAATTTTATCCCAAGCAGTAATTTTCGTTCTGTTATGAATATTTATATTTAAGTGATGCTCTTATATAAAGCTTTGCCTCACCCAAATTCATTGTTCGTCCCCCACCCCCCTCCATTTTATGGGCAGACTGATTTCCTTCACATTCGTGGTTACATTTTTTATTTTGTCCTTCATCACACAATGATATTACCCTTCCCCTTCTTGGAAAAGAAAACAAGAAAGGAAGTCACACTAAGCCCTGCAGTTAGAGTTTGTGCAATCACCCTTCCTTTTCTCACCCCCCTTCTCTCACAGCCCATCAATTTCAAAATCCCATTCTCTGTCATCTGTCCCCAGACAGTCCTGACTTCCTTTATCAGATTTCTGCAACTATGATCTTTCAAAGTAAAGTGTCAGTAAGAGAACACCAACCCTTCCCCTGCCCCTTCTCCTTATCAATCAAGGTGTCTCTTACTGTAACCCAGCTACAAGGATGAGGAAGCTCTTCACCCATCCCATCCTCCTCATACCATCTCAAGAGTTTGACTTTCTTTGTTCATTTGATTTTTGAGTGTCCCAACCCAAAACCTGCCATTGTTTCTATGGAGATCTTTTGAGTTGGTAGGACTCCAAAGGCACAGTAGTCTGTTCCCTTTCATTATAGAAACAATTATCTATTGAGGAATGACCGAACAAGTTGTAGTATTTAAATGTAATGGAATACTAATGTGCTATAAGAAATTATGAGAAAGACAATTTCAGGAAAAAAAAAACATGGAAAGGCTTACAGGAACTGATGCAAAGTGAAGTAGAGTAGAACCAGGAGAACATGGTACATAGTAACAGTCACATTGTGTGATAATCAATTGTGAATACCTTAGCCCTTTTCAGCATTACAAAGATCCAAGACAATTCCAAAGGCCTCATGATGGAAAATGCTGTCCACATCCAGAGAAAGAACTGATAAAGTCTGAATGCAGATTGAAGTATACTATTTTTACTTTTGTTATTTTTGTGTTTTTCCCCTTTTGGTCTGTTTCTTCTTTCATAACATGATTAATATAGAAATATGTTTTACATAATTGCACATTATAACCTACATCAAATTGCTTACTGTTTTAGGGAGGGAGGGAGAAAATTTGGAACTCAAAATTAAAACAAATGAATGTTAAAATATTGTCTTTATATGTAATTAGAAAAAAATAAAATACTTTAAAAAATAATAGAAATGATTGATGATTACTTTGCCCTTTCCTAATGTTCAAATTTGTTTACCTCTCTGTTTCCTTAATGCATTCCATTTACAATTTGGAATCTTAGCCAAACACAGTTTTAATCCCTTAGAAAGGTTGGGAATTATCAATTTTTTTCAAAGAAAATTTTTATATTCAACATTGTATGATGCACGTTTTGGGGGCAGCAACCTTTTTAAAAGCCCTTTTCTTTTAGATGTAGCCATTCCTTCTTCCCATTCCTTATTAATTTCTACTTCAGCATGATTATGATTGGGATTCCATGACTTATGATCTACTCTCTAGCCATTTGTAATATTATGTCTGTGTGAACCCCTGGGGTTTAGCAGGAACTGACTGATTTTTCTAGTTGTACTTTGCTCCCTGATGCCAATACTTCTGAGGAATTTTATGTATTTACTTATTTATATGAAAGCAATAGTCAAGCATCTTGTCTTTTCATGCTTTTTTAAGGAACTCGATATTCCTTAGGTTATATCAATACTCTGTTTCCCATGCTACTTTAAAAAAAAAAACCGGCTCTCCCTATCTCCTAATCTGGAATTGTTATGGTCACTTATAGGTTCTGTCCCACTATTGATAGACATAGAAGATTTGACTTGCTCTGTTTCCAGCATGAGTGGGTGCACTGCTTTTTATGTAACTGGGTGACCTCTGACACCCTTCACCATATGGTGGCAGAGTCTGTGTGGATACACAATTGGCTTAGCATCTTACAGCTCAGAACCCCTGAGCTCAAGAAATAAACCATCCTTGGGCTCCCCAGGGGCCAGGATTACAGTTATGTGAGCCCCATGCTCAGTTCTCAATTGTATTTGATAGTAAATATCATAATGTTTTTCCAAATGTTTTGTCAGTTGATAGTGATAACACCCTTGACGTAGGTTTGAGAAGATAGCAGGTGTGCTTTTGAAAATGACAGACTACAGTAGGCTGTATCTTTATAGTCACACAGCTGCAGTAATTGTGGAGAGAATGTAAGCCTATTTGATGACAATTAAAACATCCGAACAAACATTTGATTGAGTAGTACAAAAGACTTTCTGGCAACAATGGGTTTTTCATTCATTTGTCAAACCTGACATGATGACACTCAGCATTAATATGAAGTTAGCTTGAAACAAAGAGAAGAGTGCTTGTTATTGAAATGAAAGAAGCCCAGAGCCATCCAAATGGAAAAGGATTTCCCTAGAGAACATTCTTCAAGGGGGTCCTTTTGGGGATGTCTCTATCCCTATTGCACCAAGCCACAAAGCCGTTTAGAGACATCAGAATAGAATCACAATCAAGAGAAGAGCTTGGCCAAGCTCTGTCAGTGGAGTAGGGCAGGTGGGGGAGGGGAAGAAGGCATGTTATCCAGACTGTGACAAACAGTTGAATGAGTGTCATTCTGAGACAAACATGGCACAGAGAATGATCTGGGCTGAGAACTGAAAAAGAGATAAATAAGGGTCACTTAGGAGAAGCTGGAAAGTTCTTTAAATGACTCCAAATTTCTCCCTGAAGAAAAGTCCTTTTGAGAATGACTATATTCTTTTGGTGATGCAATACGGCTGGAAATGATAGGATCTTTCTCCAAAAAGAATGCTTCAGTAACAGTTGCCATAATCTGGAATATCTGGACCTATATATGGATTTAAACAGTGTCAATGGAGGAGAAGAGGAGGTTACTGAATGATGGGTAGAGAAAGAGCCTGCAGGGGGCCATGAAAAGCCCCAAGTATCCCCACTCCCCTGCCATGACAAGTAAGGTGGTGGCTAGGAGTGAAAGCAGGAAGCAATGCTAAAAGGAGTTTGGGGTGGCAGGGTGGGGCGGGGCGAAGGCTACAGGATCAGGAGAAAGGAGCCAGATCCCAGTGAGAGTAAGGAAATGAAAACAGTGGGAAAGGAAATGGTTCAACATGAAAGCAAATCATGTTCTTCAGGTACAAGAACAATATTCAATCGGTTTAGTGAATACTTCCACTTCTCTTTCTTAAATAATGAATTCCCTTGCAATTATGAAACCTTTATATCTGCCAATATAGAACTTGATTCATCAGAGAGTAAGGTTTTTGAAAATTAAACACCATTTATTTTAAGTAACAATATAAAGTAGAGATACAGGCAGGCAATAAGTGTAACACAGAAGCTTAAAAAGTACAAGTTGGCTCCAATTTCATCATTTCCTATGTAGTCTGTGAGCACATCTATTCTTGCACCGAAAAGCCTCATGGCTGCCCTCCAGATGGGTGGGCATGTACCAAGGTTTGCAAGGTCTAGGCTGAAAAAATCCAACCTCTGTCCAGGCTTCCAGGCCAAGCTAGCTGCAGACTCTATGCTCCATGGTTTCTATGGCATTTCTAGGTTCTAAGGAATAGCAAGATGCGTGTGCTCTCTCTCTCTCTCTCTCTGTCTCTCTCTCTCTGTCTCTCTGTCTCTGTCTCTCCTCCCTCCTCTCTCTCTGTCTCTCTGTCCCTCTCTTCTTTCTCTCTGTCTCTTTCTCTCCTCTCTCCTCTCTCTCTGTTTCCCTCTGTCTCTTTCTCTCCTCTCTCCTCTCTCTCTGTCTCCCTCTGTCTCTTTCTCTCCTCTCTCCTCTCTCCCTGTCTCTCTCTCTCTCTGTCCCTCTCTTCTTTCTCTCTGTCTCTCTCTTCTCTCTCTGCTTTCTCCTTTTTATCTTTCTCCCCTTCCATTCTCAAAGCTAATATAAACTCCTGGAAGGGTCTCTTCATCATGTTAATGCCGGCTGTTGCTCTAGGCCCGGGGAAGCGTGGACTGCAGGCAGGGCTGGACAAGGGAGTCCCAGCAAAGCCTAGGGCTCCTCCGGGCTTTGATCTGTCCAGCTGAGCATTAGGTAGATAAGCCCCTGACCTGTCAGAGAACCACGACAGCTGTGACATCAAACGCTGCCTGGCTGTGGAATGAAGGGTACTAGGGATAATTCTACGCTCAGCTAGTTGTAAGCTTGGAAGGATCAGCCTCTAATCAATGTGAAGTCCATCAAGGTGAGAAATCAAGAGATCTTTGTGAGAGCCGAGTTTCCTCTTTGATCTGCAAACAGAAAATTTAAATGAGAACATTAAGAATCACAATTTTCAAGTAAATTGCTTCTCTGATAACAGGTGTATGGGAGGACTTAAAAAAGGGGGAAAAAAGGTAAATGAAGTAGGAAGGCTGATGCTTTCACCCTGAACATTTTCTTACACTATCTCCTTTGCTCTCTGTCAGAAATGCAAGCATATTCTTTCCAGCTATGCACAGCTAATTTAGAAATAACCACCAATCCTGGGCAGGAAAGCCAAAGGTCAAGTACTAATCTCTCTTAAGGTTCAGTTTTTGCATGGTGACTAGAATGTAGTAGGGACTGTAGACCCCTCCCCAATCCATTTTGAACCCCCAAGACCTGAGAAAGGCCTGAAACCTGGATTGGCCAATCAGGAGAGAAATTTTGTTCCACTCTGAACTTAACTTACCATAATGCCTTGCATGCTCTGGCATAACAGACATGCTTTGCTTTGCTGTCTGAGTGGACTCAAAATGCCATCCTTCCTGTGTCAACAGCAACAAGGCCAGATGAAGCTGACCAGAGCATTCTTCTGTTTATGACTAAAGGACAAAGTGCCTTGACCCAAACACTATCTTGAATAATGGGACTTATCGTGATATTCCATAGACACATGTTATGGTATGTTATATTATCATGTTAATGATAAGAAACACAGGCATCCTGAATCTATAATTTCAATTGACACCTTGACATTTTCTTATCTTATTGTATTTACAACCTATCCACTTAAGGAATTGCTTTCTCATATTATGGTTAATACATATGGAGACTATAATTTTGGCTGACATAGGCATCCTGAGCCAGGAAGGGAGGCAAGGGTGAGAAGGAATTGCTCTGAAGACATAAGGTTCCCTTTGTCTGTCCATCCTTGGGTTCCTCGACTACAACGAGCTCCCATATCTCTACATGTGTATCTCTATATGCGTGCTCAGCAAACTTTTAGAGAAATAAACACTCTCATGCCACCTATTTTGTTTGTCTTTCTTAGAATGAAGGACTTAACAAATGCATTTTGACTTGACTTTATTACTGAGTTCTTACCCTAGGGAACTTCCCTTAATTTAGGCTGGGCAGAAACATCTTCCCTTAGACTAACCCTAACCCTTAACCCTTGGACTTTCCCCCAGTCACACCTCTGAGATGTCCAGGAGATGAGAGGTTTACTTTTCCTTTCATTGTTTTTCCTAATTCAAAGGTCCATTTCCTTCTTATGCAAGTCCAGGTGTCTTATGCTGAGTAGTTGCAGTTCAGTCATTTTCGTTTCCAATACTCCTTTGGGAATCCTCCATAGATCAGTGACTGGGGACAAAGGTGTGAACGTAGCTGATGCCCTAGAGGCACATTCTCTGGCTTATTGACTCCATCATGTTCAATTAAGGTATTCATACCTCCCAGACTTTCAAGAGCGGAGAATTTTCACTTTCTGTCTGAAGGCTCTCCCCTTTTCCTTTCACCCTCTCAATCTTCTAACCTCAGCAGATCTTTAGCTTTTTCAAAGGTTTTAAAAGTGCATCCTTCTTACATAAAGAATTATTGTGGGTGGAAGAGTGAAGGTCCTTGGGTTAGGTGTTATTTAGTTTAGTTCACATGTTAGATCAGTAACTAGAAAGTAATTTTGTTTGGAACTTAATTTATTCTAAGAATGGAATAAACATCTAGTAAGAGAGCCTGGGGTGCTCTGCATAGACAGTTGGCCTTGGAACCTGACAAACATGGGTCTGAGTCCCATCTTAGACATGGACTGACAGCATAACCCTGAGCAAATCACATCTCTCAATAATCTAGGTAACTGTAAGATTTTAAATTGCAGAGAAGGTGTCAATCTGCATTGGCAGATGTTTCATATACCAATGAAATGACAACCAGTCCCAATCGCTAACCTTTAGTAATACTAAGGATTTGCATCATATAGATGGCTTTGCTTGACAGATCTTGACAAGGTCAGTCAGATAGTCAGTGGATAAACATTTATTAAGCACCTGCCATGACCCAATCTGAAAGACAGTTGTGTATTAAAGAGTAGAGAGCAGGAGAGAGTTTGGGGCAGAATGGGTCGATTTGAGAATCATCTATGTGGAGGTGGCAATTGAATCCATGGGAGCTGATCGGATTACCAAGTAAAGTAGTATAGAGGCAAAAGCGAAGAGGAGCCGAGACAGAACCCTATGGGATGCCTCTGGTTAGACTGTATGATCTGTATGAGGACCCAGTAAAGGAGACTGAGGAATGGGCCAATAAGTCGAAGAGAATGAGGAAGGAGTAGCATCCTTAAAAACTAGAAGGAAATAGGAAAATATTTATCTGAATAGGTTCACATTTACAAATATGTTTTCTAGTTGAGATCTAAAAAATTATGGGACATAATCTAAAATGAGAAATAACTTCTTGAGATCATTTGACATGCCTTGTGTCCCTCTTCCAGCTTATGTCATAGAAATGGATGAGTTTGGGCAAAAATGACATTAGATACAGATCTGCTTGAATATTGGGAAAAAAAAACAACACAGTGGGTAAAGGATAAGGATGGGATGAATGGTGGATTCAGAGTCTCCATGACCACTCCACATTTGATGCATTTTTCTGTACAAGTAAAATAGATGAACAAGGAAGGAGGGGAAATTGGAATACCATAGAGCCTTGGGAACAAAGAGACATTACTCTCAGCCACAAATTTGAAGAAAATAAGTTTCAATAAAATTTAAATTTCTTTTTAAGTTACATCCATCTACCAAAGGTAAATGTGTGCTTGTGTGTGTATTCACATCTGTTTAGGACAAAGTAGAGTTTTTTTACTTTGTTGTTCCATGATTTCATAAATAGAGGAGAATATTAGACTAAGTCAAATAAAAAAGAATCAATGTAAACATATCTCTCACAACAATGGGTTTGGTGGCCCCATAATAATAGGTAGAGTTTCCTTTGTCTTATTTTCCATCATATTTCCTTTCAACTTTATAAAAAATCATGTTGCAACAGACTGAAAAAAATCTTTATTTCATTCCACATTACCCTTTAATTATGGCAAGGTAACCATTGTAAAACGCTTAGAGTTTCTCATAATAATGATATGGATCGGGGGAAAAAGTAAGTGCAACGTGCTTTGTGCTTGGCAACCAGAGTGTGGTACAGAAGTCATTGAGGTGTTTTTTACTTTCTCTTCTCCCTTTCTCTCTCTCACTTGAACTGCATTCCCTTTCCATCTCCAGAGAACTGATCATTCATTTTTCTCCCACTCATTCCAATTACAACAGGATTGACATTACAACTTGTGTTGGATTGAACTAAGATCTTTATCAAAATGGAGTTGGACTCCTACTGAGAATTCCCAAGGGGAAATTTTCACTTACTCAAAGGTATTTAAGTGACTGGAGAAAATGGTACCTACACGGTATCATGGCAACCAGAAGGGGAAGCTGTCTTTGGTATCCCATTGAGCATCCCCCTTTTCTTTTGAATATCATGTCCAACGAGTTTGTGTTGTGATTTCTGCAACATGTAGTTGGGTTAGAAGAAAAACAAGGACAAAGCATCTTATTTTGTTGGGAAGGTCCAGAATAACTTTGAAGACTGGAATAAATTCACTGGCTAATCATAAGCCTCTCCATTGGTCTAGGGCTGCCAAACATTTCCATTCTGCAAACCCAAAGTGAACTTCAATGTCAATCACTTGGGTGGCCTGATAATCATACTACTATGCAGTTCCCCACCTCAATCCATCCCATACTCAAACCCTTTGCATCTGGTGCTTTTACAAACAGCTGATCATCATGTTGAAAAGGCAGCAGATGATGAGATTTTAATGGAAAGATGGCATAGAAAGAAAGCAATCACACTCATCCAGTTAATGGTTAATTGCAGAAAAACTCATTCATCAGTGAAAGATAGTCTGATCAGTTGCTGGAGTCCAAGTGCTTCTTTTCAAAAGCTTTCTTTTAAATCCCTCCCCACCTCCACCCCCAGGATAGCCATAACAATTTAGTAGAACTTCTCTTGAAAGATCAAGATGCGGCTGGGCAACTAAGCAAAATACCTCCAAAGCTCCCTGTAATCACTGCCAGAGAGACCAGCTTGCTTTGCTCAGAGCAGTCACAATTCACTTCCTCAGAGGAACACGTCATTGCTGTCTGGTCATTAAATTACAGGCAGACACTCCTCCATGAACTCTGTAGCCTATGTTTACAGAAAACAGAACTGTTTCTCTGTTTCTCTGTTTCTCTCTCTCTCTCTCTCTCTCTCTCTCTCTCTCTCCCTTTCCCTCTCCCTCTCCTCCCCCCACTTCATTCCTCCTCCCCCCCTTTCCTTTGCTAGACATAATGGTGGCTCTTGTGGAAGTCTGAGCAATGACAAGAAACTGAAGAGGAAATGTATTGGAGAGGAATTACCAACAAACCTCTAACTATGAATTAAATCATTTGTAATTATTTCACTGAACTCCCAAACCCAATTCATGAAATGTAGCTTGTATTTAAAGAAATATTCAGGCCGTTCATTTGAACTGGAAGATGCAACAAAGCAACGTTTTAGAAGCCCCTTGGACTTAGGGCTCCTGAATCTGGCCTAATCACAACTTATTTTCTAAAAACATGTGATAAAGTTAACCCAGAAAGAACTTGTTAAGGTTGTATGAAACGCTTTCATTTATAAGAAATATTTCCTGTTAAGGTAGCCTGTCCCAAAGTGGGATGAATTGCCTCAAGAGGGAATGTGTGTTAGATGTCCCAGCATCGATACAGTAAGCAGGGAATGTGCAATGATATTTTGGGATATTTTAAGGGACTTTTTTTTTTTTAGGAAAGACTTGGACATTATAGCTTCCAAGGCTTCTCTCAGATGAGCCAGCTTCCTCATCTGTCCCGTGCTCCTCTTACCCCTTCTAGCTCTAAGTCTATGATTCTGTGGTTTTGAATTTGGTTGTTACACAGCATCCAACTGGAGACATCCTCTAGGCAGTGGATGTTGTGGGAATGGAGCTCAGGAGAAAGTGTGCAGGACTCGATACGGAGGTCTGGGCATCATCCGCAGAATTGTTTGGTTTGTTGTTGTACTTTATTCTCAGAGGGGACCAAAATGACATCATTGTGTTGGAGTTGAGAGTCAAGGTACAGTGTGTTTGACTGTGGCTGAGCTGCCCAATATGAGCGGGGAACACCCTACCACACATGGGCACGAATCACCTGTATGACCATTTTGAGTGGAGGTGTCTCTAAATTTGTGCCTCTCACATTTCTTTTGAGCCACCACAATTCTGTTTCACTTGTAGAGCATAGAGCCTTCTCTGATGAGGGCAACCATGCTGGGTGGTCCTATGCCAGTGCCTCCCATGTCTCACAATCAATTCCAAAGTTCTTCAGAGAGACCTTGAAAGTGTCCTTGTATCACTTCTTCTGACCTCCATGTGAGTGCCTGTCTTGAGTGAGTTCTCTGTAAAATAGTCTTTTAGGCAGATGTCTGTTTGGCATTTGAACAATGTGGCCAGCCCATCAGTAGTTAGGCCCTCTGCAGCAGTTTGAATGCTTAGCAGTTTAGCTACAGAAAGGACCTGTGTGGTCTTATCAAGCGATCTTCAGAATCTTCCAAAGACAACTCAAATGGAAGAGATTCAGTTTCCTGGCATGGCGCTGGGATGCTGTCCAGATTTCACAGGCACACAACAATGAGGTCAGCACAACGGCTCTGTAGACCTTCAGTCTGGTGGGCAGTAGAATGCCTCTTCTCTCCCCTTTCATTTGGAGCCTCCCAAACCCTGAGCTAGCTCTGGCAATGCGGGCATCAACCTCATTATCAGTGTGTACATGCCTGGAAAGTATACTGCCAAGGTAAGTGAACTTATCTATAGTATTCAAAATTTCTCCATTTGCTGTAACTGATGGTTCCACATATGGATGGTGCATTGCTGGCTGGTGGAGAAGGAGTGTTTTCTTGGTATTGATTGTTAGGCCAAAATTAGCACAAGCAGCAGAGAATCTATCCATACTTTGTTACATCACAGCTTCAGAGGTTGCACTGAGTGCACAATCATGTTGCATGCTGCAACTCTCCCTCCACTTTAGTCTTGGCTTGTAGCCTTTTCAAGTCAAATAACTTACCGTTAGTGTGGTAACTGACCTTGATGCCATGTTAGTCCTAATCGAAGGTGTCTGACAACATTGCTGAAAACATCCTGCCCAGGAGCAAGCACACAACCTTGCTTCACTCCTTTGGTGACTGGGAAAATGTGAGAGTATCATTTATCATGTAGAACCATGGCAAGCATGCCATCATGAAATTGATATATGATAAAGATGAGTTTCTCTGGGCAACCAAATTTTGACAAAATTTTCCATAAGTCTCCATGACTGACAAATCAAAGGCCTTAGTCAGATGATCATCTTTCTAGAGATGGTGACTGAACCCATGGGAGACAATGAGGTGACTAAGACACTCAAAACATTGCGGAATTTCGGAGTCAGAAAGAACTTGCTGTCCACGTTGTCCAAGCAATTCCTTTAAAAGATTCTGTGTCCTCTACAAAATTGCCATCAAACGGTCATCTGGACTTTGTTTGAAGACCTGCAGTCCCCAAGCAGCATCATCCCATTGTCTAATTATTTGGATATGTTTTTTTTTTTCTTTACCTCAAGACTTAATTTTTATCTTTTCACTTTAAATCCACTGCTGTTAGTTGTCCAAACAGAGGAAATAGTTTGTGTCTTCCAGGTAAGAGACCTTCAAATATCTGCAGCCAGTATTTTCCACTTGAATTTCTTTCAAGCACCGCAAGGTACTTCCCTGTCCTCCCCTTTTTTGTACAGTCCCTGGACTCAGTGCGGCAGAGGTGATCTGATCAGGGCAGGGCACCTCCCTTCTCATGTACAGCATACCTTGCGGTGCCCTGCTTAAGGCTTGGAGGCATCGAGAGCTGGAGGGCATCACCTACAGGATAAAGGGTGGGTTACAATTCATTTCCATCTAGGAATGTCACTCATCCGCTCACCTACTTTCATATTTTACCCCTTTCACTGCTATTTGATGGCATTGACAGTTGTCAAACAGTCAAGTCCAGTAAGCACTTTCAAATCCAAGTGATCTGAAGCAGCAAAGCTGGAATAGTGAAAGTTGTTTTCGTGAAGACCTTAACTGGATGAAATAAAGGAAAACCAAAGTTCGGCATGGGAAAAAATTCCATTTTCTTCTGCTCTGTCTCAGTGACAGCATCAGTTAATGTGACACAATCATTTACCCAGTCAGCACGTAGCACCCTCCCTGCAGCTCAGTCTGAGACTTGGGCAGCCACTGCAACAGATGTTAATGTAAGGACAGTAGAGATTCAGCAAGAGCAGATGAAACACATGTACATGCACACACAAACACACACAGACACAAGCACACACACACACACACACAATTCCAGGAACCATGAGAGAACTCCAAATGACTTTGGATACTGGAACTCACCTTCTTCTAGAATGATGAAAGCTCTTTCTCTGAGCTCTTCCACTCCAGAGGATCTAGTTCTGAGCACAATGGGCACTAATAATGCCAGGCATTGACTTCCTTGACCTCAACTGGAGGAAAAGTGTGTGATTATGGGGTGTAGGGTGTGTTCAGAGAAGACTAGCACCTCTGAGCCCTGCTTTCCACCTTTGGTGTTCACCTGACCCACCCAACTTTCACCTGTGGCTCCACGAAGCTGTAGCATACAGTGGCCACACCCCAGCAAACTGTTTCAGCAGCTGGGCTAAACCAGGTTGAGGGCAACCAAGGGTCTCAAACCCTTTGGTGAGTTGGAAGTGGAGGATACCTACCCCAAACATGTGAAAACTTCCCCTGGTGGAAGGGGTGGATGAGAACAGTTTGTTTCAGTGGCCATGAAGGCAGCTGAAACAAGTGCTGTGGAGCGTTTAGAGTTTGGTAAGACACTGAAGATTCCAAGGTCATCCACTGCACCCTGACCCATCACCAGCCATCTTGACTTTGTCTTGCCATTGGACAGTGATGACTGTGGAAGAGACAGTGAGGCCAGCAACTTAACATAACTCTGTCTCACTTAAGTCCAATCTATACACAAATCAAGACATCACCTATACCATTTTACCAATTTTACCTAAATCAAAGTCTTGTGCTGCCAGGAAAGTGATGAAGCGTAGATTTGTCACAGTGGGAGCTGTAGTCACAACCCTGCAAACAGGCAGCTCAGGTCCTAGGGTCATCTTTTCACAGGACCGAAGCAGCAGTGGGAGTCAGCAGCACCCTGGGTGTCTGAACAGCCTTTTAAGGACCACACTGCTCACCTCCTGGTGTAAGGAAGGGACTAGAAAAGGTGCCTTAAAAATTGTCTCCTTTACCCAACCCTGACCTGCCTCCATGGCAGGCAAGGTTCCCACCCTGTGGTGAAAACACAAACACACACTATACAAAAACTTCTGCAAAAATGATTCCATTCACCATCAGTACATAGAATGTGCCCACACTTATGGGCAACATGAAATCCAGTAAACATGAAAGACAAACAGCTCTAGTTGCAAGAGTACTTAGCAGGTATCATATCCAAATAGCAGTCCTGAGTGAAACAAGATTGGCAAATGAAGGTCAGCTTACTGAAGTTGGAGCTGGATACCCATTTTTCTGCAGTGGCCTCAGTGATGGAGAATGGCATGAAGCTGGCCTGGGTTTTACACTCAAAATTAATCTAGTCAACGATCTCATGAGCCTAACAAAAAGAGTAAACTACAGATTCATGATGATGTGATTGCCACCTGCAGGAAAGCATCAAACCATCATCATCAATGCATGTGCTCCCACCATGATGAACTCTGATGAGGTCAAAGAAAAAATATTATGAAGACCTGGAGGCCCTTATCATCTATGTGCCAAAAGAGGTCAAGGTTATACTTCTGGTGACTTTAATGCTAGAGCAGGCACAGACTACCAAACATAGCAGGGAATCTTTGGGAAGAATGGAGTCAGAAACAGCAGCAGCAATGGTCACTTACTACTGAGGACTTGTGCATCTCATAATCTTCTCATCACCAACACTGCCTTCCATTTATACCTAAATGCAATAAAACTTCATGGATGCACCATTGCAGCAGACTATGTGATTGTAAGAAGAGACAGACAGGATGTGAGAATAATAAAGGCAATGTGTGGCCCAGATATTCACCTTCAAGTCCACGCGCCAGTAGCAGGTCTGCGTCCCACCCCCTTCCATGAGGATCTGCAACGCTAATTTAAGGTCCCATTTATTCTTTGCTCCAAAGCTTTCTGGATACTATCATCAATGGAGGCTAGTCCCAAAGTCCCAACATGGATAGATAGATAGATAGATAGATAGATAGATAGATAGATAGATAGATAGATAGATATAGATACATAGATGTATAGATATAGATAGATAAATATAGATCGATATGGATAGATAGATATACATAGATATACATAGATATATAGAAAGATATAGATAGATATAGATATAGATAGATATACATAGATATATAGATAGATATAGATAGATATATAAATATAGATAGATATAGATAGATATAGATATAGATAGATATACATAGATATATAGATAGATATAGATAGATATATAAATATAGATAGATATAGATAGATATAGATAGATATATAAATATAGAAAGATATAGATAGATATAGATATAGATAGATATAGATATAGATAGATATAGATAGATATATAGATAGATATAGATAGATATATAAATATAGATAGATATAGATAGATATAGATAGATATATAAATATAGATAGATAGATCTAGATAGAGAGATAGATATAGATAGATATAGATAGATATAGATAGATAGATAGATAGATAGATAGATAGATAGATAGATAGATA
>NW_020954577.1:20495529-20499800 GCF_900497805.2 Vombatus ursinus | reverse complement strand
ATAGATAGATAGATAGATAGATAGATAGATAGATAGATAGATAGATAGATAGATAGATAGGTAGAATTTGTATGTGTGTGTGTGATACTGTAGGGGAGGATCCTTTTTTTCAAAGGAGATTTGGCTGGTTTACCTTCCAACTCACTGACTGGCAGTATAGGCAGCTAAATAGAGGTGTCATTGTAGACAGAGGCCTGAACCTGGAGTCAGGAAAAAGTGAATTGAAATCCTGCTTCAGGTACTTATAAACTACATGACACTAGAAAAATCATTTAACTTCTCAGTTTCAATTTCCTCATTTGTGAAATGGAAATGATCACAGCACCTACCTCCTAGCATTGCTGTTAAGGTAGAATGTGATGTTATGTGTGATGATTTCAAAGCACTTCAGAAATGGTGTCTCTAATTCCTTTATTTCTGCCAGCACTATAACTCTTAGGATTTTCAAGGCATATGCAGTATCAATTTCTACTTATTTTATCATTAAAATTTGGTAACAATATTCAGGGGTTAGAAAATGATGCCATGTCTTTTTTTTTTTTTTTTGGTGAGGCAATCGGGGTTAAGTGACTTGCCCAGGGTCTCACAGCTAGTAAGTGTCAAGTGTCTGAGGCCAGATTTGAACTCAGGTCATCCTGACTCGAAGGCTAGAGCTTTACCCACTGCACCATCAAGCTGCCCTAATGCCATGTCTTCATAGGTTTCGTTTTCTCATAAAGTTATATTTGTTCATATTTTGGCAGTGATAGAGAAAACAAAATGGGTCCAGTCTCCGAGTAGTGGGCACTTTAATGAATAGCATCACTTTACTTAACAACCTAAATACCTCAAGTACTGGCCCACATGGGCCTCTCAGGTCCCTGGTGTTTACGGTGCCATGTGTTGGACTCCAATGAGCAGCCTTGATTCAGAGACAATGAATCTTCGAGCCCTTTCCAAATCTGTAGCCATCAATGTGTGACCTTCACCAAAGAAAAATAAATCCATTTAATTTGATATTTTTAGTGGCAATACTCCCCTATTTCTTGTCTCTCTCCCTTCTCTTGGTGACATCATCTGCTCCCAGAGTATTGATTACCTTTGTTATATTGATGACTCTGAGATCTAGGGCCCTACCCTTTGTTTCTCCCCTGGATTTCAGACCCACATCACCAACAGCCTACTGGACATCTCTCACTGCATGATGGCCTAGAGATACTTCAAATTCAGCATCGGGAAAAAAGAAAAAAAGAAAAACCCCAGCATTAGCTGTTCCCTTTGCTGGGAACACATTCTCCATTCATCTTCTCTACAGAGGACCTCTTTCTTCCTTTAAAATGCAGCTCAAGCATCATATTCTCCATCAGGCCTTTTCTAACTGCCCTGCCCTGCCCTGCCCCCCCACCTCCACTGCTTGGAATCACCCTCTCAAACTTCCTTGACTTGAACTAGCTTGTTTGTATTTTGCACTGCTTCTGCCTGTCCATCTTCTATCTCTTTATCCCCCCATCCCCCCATCCCCTGCCCCAATTAGGAGAAGAGCTCTTCTGGAGGTAGAATTGTTTCCCTTCCTATCATTCTTATCCTTAGCTTCTGGTACAATATCTTATCCATTAATGCATCAATTGATATCTCCTTTGTAGTGATTGTAACTGTGGCTGATAGGGAGCTTTCTGTGAGGAGGGCCATAAAGGCCAAACATTCCTTTCCCAAACAACAACATGGTAGGCAGGCACCCCATGAGTGTCTGCCTCCTGGACATTCATGTCTTGTCCTGGTTTGGACCATTACAAATTCCCAGCTAACTTTACCTGGTGTAAAGTATGATCAATCAATCAAAGCCCATTTCTTAAGGTCCCACTCTATGCCAGACAGCTTACTATATATTAGGGATGCACAGCCAGTAACAAAGCAGTCTTTGCCCTCAGGAAGTTTATGCTTTGGGGGGGTGGGAGGCAGGGTAATACATGTGACCAGGGGCAGCTAGGTGGCACAGTAGATAGAGCACCGGCCCTGGAGTCAGGAGGATCTGAGTTCAAATCCGGTGTCAGACCAAGCTCTTGATACTTACTAACTGTGTGACCCTGGGAAAGTCACTTAACCCCAATTGCCTTTAAAACAAACAAACACATGACCAGGTAAGTAAGTGGAAAGAGCAAGACCAGATATTTTTCCTAGTCAGAAAATGTTTATTCTTGAGGGGATCAAAAAAGGTCCTTTTGTAGGAAATGGCTGCTTAGCTTCTGCCTTCCAGGAAGCCTTCTGCAAGGTAGAGGTGAGGAGGGGATGCATTCCACACAGAAGGGACTGCACAGTGGCAGAATACGGAACGCCACATGTGGGAAGAAGGTAGCAAAAACAATACAAAACAAATCAGAAGAAAGAAAAGATAACAACAGCCTCACCTACCCTTACTGCAGACAGCTGGTAAAGGTTTCCAGTTATCTACATCCAGTGCCTAGTCAAGGCAACCATTTCTTCTTTGGGCAACATCACCAATAGACATTGTCACCCAGCCTCTTCTCAAACACTTCCCATGCCAAGGAGCCCCAGACTCCCAGTAAGCTCATCAGTTTTCAGACAGCGCCCATCGTAAGCTCTCTCTTTTACTGAGCCCCAGTCTGCTGCCTCACCATCTGGTTCCTGCTTCCTGAGGTCACACATCAGCCCAAGTCTATCGCTTCTTCCAAGTAAAAGCCCTTCAAATGTTGTGCCCTGCGTTTACTTCCCAAGCCAAAAGCCCCCAATTCTGCAACTACTCACGTGAGGATCTTCAGATACCTCGTTGGCCTGGTAGTGTTCACCTGAATCTCTTCTCCTTGATCAACATCTTTCCTCGAATGTAGTTGCCAGAACTGGGCAGAGGCTACATGAACTTCTCCTAAGACACTGGCCCCATCAGTTCCAATAGCCTACATATTACTGCTATTCCCAACAGACCCACGATGGCCAGCAAAGTCATGGGTCTATTTTACCTCGGTGATTCGTGACTTTTTGCCACATTCTTTATGTTGTCAGTGATTGACATTTGCTCCTTACAAGTAGGTTTTCTTGGGTTGAGATTGTTGATCTGTCAAGAAGTTGCCCAGTTGGAATTTCACACCATATCTCTAGGAGGGCCTAGAAGTTCTAACCCTATTTAAAATGGGGCTTTGTTCTTTCTTTCTTTCTTTTATTTTTTTTTCTTGGCTGGATTTAAATGAATTGAACAGGAAAATGACCAGCTGTTTAGATTAGCACTCAAATCCTCTCATGAATTTTGAAAGGTAGGGATTTTCCAGGAACCAACATCAAATGAGGATCAAATGCCGTCTATTACAGAATAAGAATGTGTTGTTTAAAATCCCCTGAAATTACAGTCTTTGAAAACCATCTGGACCCACATGTTCTGCCAAAGAGGAGAAACACAAAGGAAGCACTGATTAATTTTAATGCATAATGAAAAGACATAATTAAATGCGGTTTTATTGAGTTAGTATTGTTTCTAGTTGAAACCTTTAAGACTTGTACAGTTTGGGGCTTCCCAGTTTTATGTGGTATTTCCCATTTTAGAAAATCTTTGGGTATTTTTATAACAGCAGTGAGTTGCTGCATTTGGCCATTGATTTATGACTTGGAAGTACTTTTGATTAATCCACTGCATTATTTTAATCATTCCCTTCATTAAAATAATTTTCCCTTTATAATTTTAAGCTCTTTCACAAGGAAAAAATAATGTACAGAAGGGAAAGATGAGATTTATTTCTAATATTGAGAGATAGGGCCAACTGTCCCCAGGTATTGAGACCTTGATTCTTTTACCTTTAAAACACCTCAGAGAGTCAGGGGCACAATCGAGAGGCCTGAAAGGTACTCTGTTTTGCTAAGGAACAAAAAGGGGATTTTAAAAAATGAAATTCCAGCATCCATTCTCAGTGCCGGCCAGAGCATATCACTGGGCACGAGGGGGACAAAGAATGGCCATGTTTGGAGAAGCATCTAGGAGGCTGCACAAGAGTGGCATGTGTGGGCATCTTAGGGGGTGGATCACAAGTATCCTCGTCCTAATACCTGAATACTAATGTGCTCTTCAAGTCTTGTCCTACAGAACAAAAGCAAGTGAATAATTATTATTCAAATAGCCATCCTTTTGGGGAACTGGCTGAGGGTGCCTTCTTTCTCTATTTCATTCAGGCTGTGGTATATCACCCCAACTAGATCCATTACCTCCTTTAGGAAAAAAAAATGTCTTCTTCCTTTGTCTTCTGTTCATGCTCTCTCTCTCTCTCTCTCTCTCTCTCTCTCTCTCTCTC
>NW_020954577.1:20469007-20495429 GCF_900497805.2 Vombatus ursinus | reverse complement strand
CTCTCTCTCTCTCTCTCTCTCTCTCTCTCTCTCTCTCTCTCTCTCCTCTCTCTGTCTCTCCCTTTCTCTCCATCTCTTTCTCCCACCCTCTTTCTCTCTCTCCTGTTTTATCCTACTCATGTTCCTTGAATTGAGGTTCATGTATGTCAACACTTTGAAGTTATTATGATGGTTCATGAATGCATTAATGCATTTTATTAATGTCAACATCCCTCTCATCCTCTAAAGTTGAGTTCAGATGCCACCTATTTTGTGCAGCCATCACTGATCTCAAGAGATGAATGCTCTCACCCTCCTCAATTTTTCTGAGAATGTTTTTCTGGCCTCTCCTACTTTTCTCACTACTTTATATTATCCTTATTTGTGTGAACACCTCTACCTCTAGAATGTAAGCTCCTAGGGCAGAGGAAACAAAAAAATGGCATCTTTCTACCCCAAAACCTAGCATGGGGCCTTGCCTACAAGAATCTCACACTATAATTTTTTTTATGTTTTATTTTCCTGTAATTGAATTATTGAGTGAATTATTTGCATTTACCACACTAACCTCATCTGGTTTTTTGTTTTTGTTTTTGTTTTTGTTTTTCCTTAAACCTTTCACTGCTGACAAAGGTTGCCAGCCCTGGGAACAAGGAGTTCTGGTAATTCAGGTAAAACCACAGAAGCCACAGGCCACACCCTGGAGCAAATTCAATCTTTATCCTTTTGAAAATATGGGGGGGGGAATCCAATTAAATTGGACTCTAAAGGTCTTATTTGGAGGTATTATTTTTCTAATCCAAAAGAAGATATGGTTTTCAGGCTGAATTTCTGACCACATCAGTTATTTCTTACCTTAGAAGTTTACCATTTTAAAGCTTTGTCAATAAGTTTAGAATGTCTCTATAGTGGGGTCAGAAGGGAACATTGCATATTGTCAGACCCCAGAGCTTAAAAAAGATTCAGCTGTTAGATAATCCAATCCCTAATGGATACATGGAAGAGGCTTCTAGTATCCCTTGGCCTTTGTCCACCAAGCCCTCCAGCCCTCGCCTGAAGATTGACAGTGACAGGCAGTTCACTACCTTCCAAAGCATCCCATCCTGCTTTCAGAATTCTAATTGTTCCTTACACTGAGCTTAAATTTGTTCTTTGAAATGTCCACCTATTGTTTTTGGTTATGCCCTTTGGAGACAGATAGAACAAGCCTCCACCCTCTCCCATGAATCTGACTTTGACTTACTCGAAGGGAACCAGCATCTTCTCTCGTGCCTTCTTGCCTCATCCACATCCCCAGATTCTTCAGCTGATCCAGGCATGGCCTCATCTTAAAGGCCTTCCTGTGTGGAAGGAAATTCCACTCTCTCCTAGATGGAGAGATTCATTTTGGCATGTTCTAAGTGGCATGTGCTAGTGTGCAGGTCCAGAGTTCCCCTCCAATTGGCTGTCATGCCCCAGGAGCAGGATTTCAAAGTTTGTCCAGGGTATCCAAGCCCCTGGTGGCAGCTGTTACCACAGCTGCCATCCATAGATCACTGGAAGGTATACAAAGCCCCCTGTCTATTCTGAATCTCACCACTGCTCCAGGAGGTGGCTAGTTCAGGGGTTTTCGTGCTAATTGTGCAGATGATCAAACAGGTTCTGCTTGGACTTTCGCCAAGGCCCCCAGTGGGTAAGTAAGGATGTTAGGAAGTGCATCTAAACCTCCTCTGCTGCCCAGTCCTGCTCTCTGCTTGTCAGATGACGTTCATCCCTCCTCTAGAACAGTCCTACTAGAAAATGAGAAGGGCAAGTTTCTTTTACGAAGAAAATTGATTTGAATCCCAAAGCATGCAGTGGAGGCTCTTCTGAGACCATTAGTAGACGGACAAGATTTATATCATAACTGCTCCCCCTTCTTTTATTTTGGTGTATGCTTTTGAATGTGTTACCATGGCCTCTAGTGGGTTAAGGGAATGCTCTAAGAAGGCTCTATGGACAGTTAGGCCCCCAGATGCTCCTGGAGACAGAATCTGTGGAGTGAGATGAGCTCTGGGAGCCACCAAGGGATGACAGTGAGGCGCCCTCCTCTGCAGGTCTCAGTTTGCTCCCCGAGAAGGTTTGATTTCAAACTGAACTGGGACAGACATCAGAAGCCAAAGCAGATACCAGATGATCGGTAGCTGAGGCTTTCTGTTTTTCTCAAGTAAAAATCTACCTCTTCCCAGCCAACTGGCCCCTTCGACTAACTCCTTTTCCCACCCCCCCAACTGGAGGCTTCCTCACAACTGCCCCAGATGAACTAGTGTAACTAGGAGAACTCAGGGGGTAAATTCCAACGTTGGCCAGCCTCCTTGGAACTCTCCAGAACTGACACTTCCTGATTTCTGAGATTCAGATTGAAAGTGGATTTCTAATTCTTATTCTCCTCATTACTTACCAGGAACACTGAGGTCACAGCAAATAAAGCAGTATGAGTTAATGAGAACAGCTTTAGGAAAAGAGGAGGTATCTCTCTGAGTACATCAAGTACTTCCCATATATTAAGAGACCCCAGCTGGATCGATTTAATAATGTGAGGATTTACACAATTATTACAGAGCCTTCATTACTCACCCGGCAGCCTGTGGCTGCGGCATCACAAAGGAACATCCCTGGCTGGCGTGAGAATACCGCCTGCCATTGGCGATACCATTCCCTGGCCATCTGCTCCCTGCCTCAACACTTAACAGTCAACCAACTGCAACTTAGCAGCTTTGTGTACTTTGGGAAGCAGATGCCTTAACAAGGACTCAAGCTTGGGATCAAGGGATGGCTTTGGAAGGCTTGGGAGAGGACCCAATTTGCAGCAGAGTCATTCCATCAGCCCATTATTTCTAGCCATGTGTTACACTCCTAAGCATTCTTCCTCATCACGTCTGGAGAAGTATCTCCAGGCTGAGTGGAGTAGTAGGGAGTGAGGTCTTTGTTCCCCTCCCTATTTTCTGTGTGTGTGTGTGTGTGTGTGTGTGTGTGTGTGTGTGTGTGTGTGTCTAAGTGCCTCCTGGACTGGAGGAGACCCCTTTTACAGAACAAAATTAGGAGCAATGCAACCCAAACAAGGGTTGGGTCCAAGTTTAAGCTCAGTTTTAGAGAAGTAGATGCGGGCCTGTTCAAGGCCCTGGTCCCTTTTCCTTCATGGAAGATATGGAAAAAAAAAGAAGCTTTCTTTTTGTGCCATATTCTCTTAGGGCATCAATTTTTGATCAGAAGCAATTTGGTCATTTGAGCAAATTCCTGCAGTGCATTCCAAAGTGGGCTAGTGAAAACCTCACGCTGACAGTTCTGACTGTCTTACCCCTTTTCTCTAGTGGCGGTGCAAAGGCTCAGTGGATGGATGGAGCACTGGACTTGGAGCAGAATGAACTAAATTTAAATCTGATCTCAGACACTTATTAGCTATGTGATTTTAGACAAGTCACTTGGTCTCTGCCTGCCTCAGTTTCTCCACCTGCAAAATTGAGATAATAATAGCACCTATCTTGTAGGGTTGCTGTGAAGATGAAATGAGGTAATATCTGTCAAACAAAAGGGCACAAAACAAACAAACAAACAAACAAACAAACAAAATACCACTTAGCCCAGTTTCTGGCACATAACTGGTGCTTAAGAAATATTTTTTTCCCCCTCCTTCCTAGAAACTCCATTGGTTCCCTAGTGCCTCCAGAAGCAATATGAACTCACCCATTTGGAATTTAAAGTTCTCCCTGCACTGGCTCTAACTTCCCTTTCCAGGCACATCACACACCTCTCCCTTTGTGGAGTCCACATGCCAGCCAAACTGGCCAGCTTTTTGCTGCCCTGAGCACGTGTCCAGTCTCCATTTCTGGCCTCTGCATCTTTGCAAAGCCTTTTGCCCCCATACCATGCATTACTCCCTCTCTTTTCTTCTTCCTTTTGGAACCTCCTTCTGTCTTTGTGGCCCAGTTCAAAAGCCACTGTCTTCAGGTTTGGCTTTATTATCCTAGTTTTTAGTAATCCTTTCCTCATTTACATGAATTTGTACTTTGTGCAATATATATGTGGACCTCTAGATGGCACAATAGTGCATCAAGTGTTGGCTCTGGAGTCAGGAAGACTCATCATCCTGAGTTCAAATCTTTACTCAGACACAAATTAGCTGTGTGACCCTGGAAAAGTCATTTAACCCTGTTGGCCTCAATTCCTTATCTGTAAAATGAGCCGGAGAAGGAAATGGCAATCTAATCCAGTATCTTTGCCAAGAAAACTCCAAATGGGGTCACAAAGAGTTGGATATGACTGAAAATGCATATATGTATACATGCATGTATATCTAGCTATATCATAGATGTACTTGTATGAGTATATTTATATTCATTATATATATGTGTGTATATAGCCTATCTCCTGCCTCTGTGGATATGTATATGAATATCTACACACATGTGAATATATAGATATTTTGGAATATATGCATACATGTGTATATAGTCTATAAACATGTCTTCTACTTCTCTACTTGTTCTGAGCCCCCTTAGGACAAGGCCTGTTTTTCATTTTATCTTTTTTATCCCCAGTGTTTGGCACATGGCTGGAACTTCATAATGACTTATTGAAATGGGAAAGGTCAGGTGCACCTTCTTCCACTGAGGATCTGGCTTAGTGAAGATTCTTTTGCTATAACGCCCCTTTTCCCTCTGTCCCTGGATGAAACGATCTGATCCTCTTGATGAAAATGGCCAAGCTAGAAGTGGGTTGTCAGCTCTCAAAATGTGAGGTCCTATCACTTCTGTGAATGGATTCAGCATCCAAGTTAAGGACAAGCAAATATGGCGAACCAGTGTAATGGTTCCAATGAACAAAGGCATTTGCAATGACTCTATGTATTTGGTCACTATTAAGCACGTACTCTTTGCTTGACATCTTGCTGTGAATAAAAAATACTTAAACAAAAGTCCCTGACTTCAAGGAACTTCCAGTCCACTGGAAGCATAGGACAGATATGCAGAATGTCAGAGCCTTATAGGGAAGACACTATTGATTTTTTTTTTGTCTTTATATATTAGAGACCAAGCATAGTGCCTCACACATAGTAAGTGTTTAATCAATTCTCATTGGATGGAGTCAAAATAACTAACAAGACATGCATAATCACACCAATGAATTTCAAGACTGTGGAATCTCTAGTAAGGATAGAAGCAGAAAGTACTCTGGCTTGGATGCATTGCCTGACCTGAGACTTCAAGGAGCCTGGGGAGTCTAAGAGGCTAAGAAGAGGCAGAGAACATTTCAGATGTGAAGGACAACCTCTGTAAAGCTTCATGGGTAGGAGGTGGATTGTCACCTATGGGGAGCATTGAGTAGGCCAGTCTGACTGGCAGGAAGAGTGGGAAGGGGAGCCACACAAGAAAAGACCAGAGAGGCTGGTGGAATTCCAGCAGGCAGCTGTTCTTGTGACTAGAACCCACATCTCTGGGAGACTTTCATCTTAAAGGTTGTAGACATGGAGGAGATACAAGGTGGGATGTTCTAGTCCTGTAGGGGCACTGACTTGGGGCCTTCGAGGGAAGTTGAGGGAAGTCATTGGGGGGAGTGTTGTAAGAGCAAGGGTGAATGTCATAGGCCAATGGAGGCCTCCAAGGGGGCCGGTTAGTCAATTGGCATTTATTAAACACCTACTGTGTTCCAGGCCCTATGCTAAGTGTTAGAGATACAAAGAATGGTGGGGAGGGGGGGGACAGTCCATGCTCTCAAGGAGGTCATAGTCTGGTGGGGGGAAGAGTATACAAATAACTGTGTACAAACCAGGTAGAGACAGGCTAATCCGGGGGTAGAGGCAGAGGTAAAACATTAAAACTAAGGAAGGCTGAGGAATGCCTCTCACAGAAGGTAGGACATTAGCTGAGATTTGGGGGAAGCCAAGGAGGCCTGGACATGGAGAACAAGAGGGAGAGGATTTCAGGCACATGGGCCAGTGAGTGCAGGGAGACCGTTTGCTCCTCCTCCTGAGCTTGGCATCCTCCAGCTCTGTGAGCTGGAGACCAGATACTTCAGAGCTGGAACTGGTGCATTTCGTTAGCACTGAATAGATTGTTTCTCCCAAACAGAATGGAAATTCCCTGCAGGCAAGCACTCTTGTGTTGATCTTCGCCTGTCTGACATTGAGCACAGGTCCTGGCCCAGAGTAGCCACTGACATTTTTGTTGAAGTCAATTGAATTGAACTGGTGGCCAAGCCAGTGTTGGAACCCAGGTGTTCTGATCCCTAGACTGACACCCATTTTACTCAACCAGGAACACTTCAGATGTCCCCGCCCAGCTTGAAAGAACTCTTCAGCCTCCCACCCATTAGTCAGAAAGGAAATCGGATTCTTTGCTAATACAGCACACAATACATATTTAAAACGCATTGAATACTCCCCAGGTTTGAAATACATGAAAACTAGTGGGGGAAAAAAAGAACTGAGGATTGTTCCTCAGCCTGAATGTTCAAGTGCGATGGCCTTGTGTGGCGGGCCCATGAGCTGCCCCCAAGGAGACAGGTTTCTTGGGCCCTCCAGTCACTCAGCTTGGTGCAGAAATGACCCCAGGTTGTCAAGTCTGGGCCCAGAGACACAAACTCTAATAGTGACAAGTTGGAACCCTTCAGGCCTAAGTGGTGACCTCACTGTCCATTGTCTAGGGGCCAGCCTTACTCTATTCATAGAGACTTCTCACAAACATTTTAGCAAGCAGAGAAAGTTGTGTGTGTGTTCGTTGCCCCATCATCTCCAGACCAAGGCAAGTTTGCTGAGGCAAGGAGGGGCTGTGATCTGGGTCAACGGAGGGACTGCACATACCACTGAGACCATGCATATTTAGAAGAACCACAGTCTACAAAACATCACACATTTGCACATGGTTATGCAGAATTGTTACATCAATCATACAGGGAAATCCTTGGGGCTCAACTTCCATAACAAAGCAATCAATACTTGTGATTAATCCGCATACATCCCCTGGCACAAGCTATGATGCGTCTGCTGTGAGCTCCCAAGGGAGGAATTGTTCACCAGTGAGGGATATGTTTCGGCCAATTTGCTCAAGCTTCCTTTCAATGGCCCCAAAGTCAGTGAGGCAGCAATGCCTTGGCCTTGCCTGTGGCCTTGAGCTCCTGGACTGAGATCAGGAAAACGCCTTCTTCACTTCCTGATCCCTTCAAAGAAGCCCAAACCCAGAAGAGACAAAGCAAAGCCCCACAAAGAAGTGCCTGGCTGGGCTGGCCCTGCTATGGAGAGCCCAGAGATGCAGAGCTGCCAGCACTGGAGCAGTGAAGGAGTGGCTATGTGGGCAGTGGTCAGAGAGGGCGAGCAGGGCATGGAAATGCAGGGCCTGAGGCTGAGGGTGCCAAACACAGATTTCATGTGCATCTGCTAGATTACAGATGACCAAAAAACTCAGAAGTGAAAGGAAACATCATCGGCCTAACTGGATTAATTGAAACATTTGTCTGTATCTTAGAACTGGTGCCCAGATGAGTGCATTACCTCTGGATACTCCTGGGCATTCATGTCCTTGCAGAGCCCTGAGCAGATGACCGTTGTCTTAGCTGTAGTTGGAGTGCTTGGACAAGAGGGAGATCTCTCCACAAGGCAACAACGTGCAGACCGAAACATGGCGGTGGGAGTGGGACGGGGAATCCAAACTGAGCAGTCCAGCTTTAAGCTTGTTTTAATGGGGATGCATTTGACTCCTTCCCTAGGAGTCATGCTTTAGATACTTGTAGCCAAATGCACATAGAAGGTGGCATTCAGTCCTTGGCTTTTGGGTGAAACTATGAATCTCACATACATTTCTTTAAAATATATGTGTGTATATATACATGTATATATATATATATGTGGGTATGTGTATATGTATATATGAATATATGTTGTCTATATATTGTGTACATGTATATGTATGTGTGAACATATGTGGGTATGTACATGTGGATATGTATGTGCAATACATGTATATATGTGTGTATGTGCATATGTGTATGTGTTGTGTGTGTACATGTGCATGTATGTCTGGGTATATGAATATGTATATGCATGTGTATGTATGTATGTAATTATGTATGTATGTACGTATGTATGTATGTATGTACGTGCATACCTGGGCTGAGCTCCAAGGTTCCCAGGGTTTAGAAATTCCCTCATGAGTGGCAAGAGGGACCTAAACGCTCTACTGCCAGAAGTTTGTAGATGACAAAGCATCCCTGGGAAGAGGCCCACAGTTTCCTGCTCTCTCCCAGCCATACCAATGGCAGGCTGGAAGAACAAAGCAGGCACCAGCATTCTCTTTCTTTCCACTCCTCCCTGATGCTCCTTGGGAAAGCAGATTTGCACAGCACAATGGGCGTACCTCAAGACGTGTAGGTTCTAGACCCACCATTCCCATCCTCTATTGACACGACCCTTCCTTCTCTATGAAATGAGGTCTTTGGAGTGAATGGAAGAGCTAAGACATTTGCAATACTTCATTTCATGCAAACTCTCAGTATCATCAAAAGCCAAGTTATCCAGGCCTGTCACTGACGGCAGAAGAATCCCGTAGCCCAGCAAGTAGCCCTGTGCTTCTCGGCAAGCATCACCAGGGCCTCAATTTCTCCTTCTTCTTTTCTTCCACCATGAAAAAATTGATTAAACTCCTAAAGGCAGGAATTAGGCAGTGACTTCCCTCTCCTCTCTGTCCTTGGTCACTGGAAAGGCCACTAAACCCAGCTCCCCTTTCTGTCATGCACACACAGGCATTAGCATTCTGTCTCAGGCCCCAGAACTCAATCAGTTAAGCAGACAAAGCCCTGAGTTTATGTGCCTCAGAGAGACAATTCCTGGTGGTTTTTTAAACACTTCTTCTCCCGCACAGACATCAATCAAAGTGACAGGGTTCTTTAGATTGACTCTAGCTCCCCCAGCACAAATTAATTAATCTGTCCACTACTTCCTATCTCACTGTTTCAATCAGCCAACAAATAGAGCCAATAAAGATTCCAATTCTTTGCTGATTAGCCAATAACCTGGGATGGTGACAGGACCCTGCAGACTCTCCCAGATGCTTATTTATACCCAGGGCTGGGATCAGTCCCCGCAGACACCAGTAAGGACACTTGATTTCCCTCCCAGTCGCTTCCATCTAGGCAACAGAAGCTGTTTTCAAAGACTGCCAATTGTTCCAAGGACAGAACTGGCAGGAAAGAGTCACCCATTGGAGGCTGCCAGGGTGGGGCACTTTCCTGATGCCCCTGGCTTCGCCGAACTTCAGTATGCTGGTGCTTCAGAAGCTTCAAACTTTAAAAAGAAGCCATTAATTCAACTGGAAAGGCCCATTTGATAGGAGCTGATTTTCCTCAGTATCAAGTATTTTGTAAAGGACCAACCTTCACTGGTTCCAGGAGTGGGACCCACAGAGAGCCCTGGTCCCATCCATTAGAGATGCCTATGGTGCTGAGACAAGGGCTGTATCCCAAGTTGCTGGGACTTAGAGCATGCGATAGTATTTGTCATCCTTTGTCACAGAGAAGCAAATGACCTCAGTGTCTAGTTGGGAAAAACCATTAGTGAAAAGAGAAGCAACTCAGCAGGCCCCAGCCCTTCTAAGCTGTGCCTCAGCTGATTGTCAGCCTTCTCTGTGAGCAGCTTCCTAGCAGTGCTAAAACCTTTTCCTATGGGGCAGCATTGCAGGGCTCCCGTGTCACGGAGCCTTGGGTCTTGAAGTCAGACGACACAGCCTCAGTTTTTTCTTTACCATCTCAGTTCTCATACGAATTAGTCTGAGAAAGGTGATTTTTGTCCTGCTGTGTTCCCCAGGGCTTGTGGCTTTTCCTGGAATGAGGAGCTACAGCTCTGACCAGAATTAGTTTGATAGAGGGTTTGGCCTCACATCAGTCTCTGTTCCACTTCAGTTGATTATGTGGTGGGTATGGGGGCAGAATCACTGAGCACCACCTGCTGTCATCAGAACCACAGCAGAAAAATAATGCAACGTCATCAAAATTTGTCCAAAAACGGTGTGTTGTTTACAACACACTTTCCTTACAATAGCTCTTTGATGGTGGTGGACAACCATTATTTCAGGCAGCTGGGTGATGCAGTGTATAGAGTGCTGAGACTGGAGTCAGGAACACTCCCCTACATGAGCTCAAATCTGGCCTCAGACACTTAAGAGCTGTGTGACCCTAAGCAAGTCACTTAACCCTGTTTGCCTCAGTTTCCTCATCTGTCAAATGAGCTGGAGAAAGAAGTGGCAAACCGTTCCAGTATAGTTTGCCAAGAAAACCCCAAATGGGGTCATAGAGAGTCAGATACAAGTGAAAAGAAATGACTAAACAACACAACCATTAGGGTCCCCATTATAAAGAGGGAAAAATCCCAAACTGAAAAAGGTAATGTGATTGACCTCTGGTCACTGCTATAGCCAGGATCAGAGTCAGGACTGAACCTGGGTCTGAAGAGGCAATTCCTGTGTTCTAGTGCCCCGGCCTGTATAAAGACCTTGATTTGGTTTGGATTTACTCATAAACGCTCATTTTGTCTCTCCTGACAGGATGGTCCCTAGGGGCAGGGACCAGGTGTTTGCCTGTCTTTGGATCCCCTACGGCTAATGCAGTGCCTTGTGTATGGTTGGTGTTTAGTAAAAGTGTGTTGCTAGACTGGTTAGAGTTGAAAGAACACCAAAGACCAGAAATCTCAAGGATGAAAGAGAAAGACACAGAGAGAGAGAGAGAGAGAGAGAGAGAGACAGAGAGAGAGAGAGAGACAGAGACAGAGAGAGAGAGAGAGACAGAGAGAGAGAGACAGACAGACAGACAGACAGAGAGAGAGAGAGAGAGAGAGAGAGAGAGAGAGAGAGAGATCATCAGTGTCTATCACAGGCTGAAGCAGAATAGAACTCATCCTTTAGTACTGATTCCTTTTAAGTTCAGATCATAAAAAATGGTCACAGGACCAGAAGGTCAGCATCTGAATAAAATTCAACACCAAACTTGAAATTCTGGAGGCTTCAAAATATTAATGAAAAGTAAACAGAAATATCTCTAATCATAAACATGTGATTATGTTTTGAATTAAATTTGCAAGTTATTTTAAAAATATTTAAATGACTTTCCCAAATACAAGCTAAGCACCCAAGTCTAAATTTGCAAAATTGGATTTCAAATTATTTTCACTTTCATGATGACGGTTCTGAAAGTCTGCAGCAGATTATTAAAATGCCTTCTTCATTTCAACAGTTTTCCAATAAAATTAATGTAATTAGATACATTAGAATTTTCTAGGCATTGAAAAGGGGATTGATGATGAAGCATAAAATATTTAATGTAACTCAGGGTAAGAAATTACTGGGAAATGATATTACAAGTTAAGCATAGTTGGTTTTAGTATGATTTATTTAAGTTCAATTTCTCATTCCTATTCTAATAACCATCATGGCTGTCAATCAACATTATATTTACACAAATGCAAAGGGATAGAAAAGGAAGTATTTCTCCACTGCCTAAAAGCTTATTTTTAGAGATTTTTGGAGTACAAATTTTTGTTGTTCTAGAAGGATTATTTTGTAACAAAATATCTAACATTGTGTATGAAGTGTTTGTGACTTTCTTTTCTGAAATCGTTATATTGGATATTTTTCAAAGAAGAGAAACGCCAGAGAAAAGAGGCAAAGAACATGTGAGAAGCTCAGCTTCTGTCTGACTCCGATGGATTGATCCAGGTTAGGCCAGAAACAATGTTCTCAGGAAATGCACAAGTGGGTGGGCACCGCTGTCTGAAACCTCCTGGTGTGCCAGGTGCTCATGGGAATTTGGTGATGACTAATGCATGATCCTGTGCAGATTGGATTTTTTTTTTTTGGATTAAACATCTCCAGGAAAACAACAGTGCCATGTAAGAAGTGACAGGCAAACAAATGAAGAATGTACCCCTGGCACCCACATGAGCTCTTGGCTTCTCCCCTTGGACCCTGATATCCCAGCTCCTCTGAAATAGCTCAAAGATCACAAGTTGCTTCCATTCCTCCACACTTCAAGGCAGACCCCTCCCCTACCAGAATGAGACCCTCTGTCTTTCCATCTGTGGGGGAGTCACTTCTCACTACAAACACCCCCCCCCCATACACACACACCCCACATCACTGAATTGTGAGTAGGAATCGCCAAAGTTGTCTGGGAATTCTCCAAATCTCATTTCAGACTGGGTTACACAATGTCTGGCCAGGTTGTGGGACACGGATAGTCAGTCAGCAAACACTTCCTAAGCGCTTCCTATGTGTCAGGCACTACGTTAAGCGCTCTGGATATAAAAAGAGCCAAAGCCCTTGACTACAAGGAGCTCTCTACCTAAGGAGAATGAGGAGGGTGGGCGAAGGCTTCCTGGAGAAGGTGGGATTTTAGTTGAGACTTAAAGGAGGGAGGGAAGCCGGTAGGTAGAGAAGGAGAGGTGCAGCATTCCAGATCCCGGGGAGAACCAGAGAAAATGCCCAGAGCTGAGACAAGAAATAACTCCTTTGTGGAGAAGCCAGGAGAACAGCACCAATAGTCTGAAGGGGAGTGAGATGAAAGAAGAGTAGAAAGGCAAGGGAGGGGTAGATTATGAGAGCTTTGATTGCCAGATGGGGCATTTTCTATTTGGTCATGGGAACAATAGGGAGCCACTGAAATTTCTTGAGTAGGGGAGTAACTACTCAGACCTTTTCTTTAAGAAAATCACTTTGGTGGGTGAGTGGAGGATGGGCTGGAGTGGAGAGAGACTTGAAAGCAGGCAGACTCCTCCATTAGGCTATTCAGGTGTGAGATGAGGAAGGTGTGGACCATGGCAGAGGAGAGAAGGAGGCATGTTCAATAGGTGTTGCAGAGGTGGAATTGACAGGCCTTGGCACCAGGTTGGATGTGGGGGGAGGCGTGAAAGAGAGTGGGGAGTCCTGGATGACTTCTGGGTTGTGAGCCTGACAGCCTTGGAGGAAGTCTCTGTCTACATCACCATGGTAGAATCTGTGGGCTTTTTCCCCAGATATCAAAGCAAAAAAGCATCTGGATTTGAGAGAAAGTAAATAGGTCCCCACAGCTAGGGTTACCTTTATTCTTCCCATACAAATTCCTCTTTTTATCTATTGCTAGGCTTTTGAGAAGCAGTTTGGTGTCTCAGTCGATAATGAGCTGGGCCTAGAGTCAGGAAGACCTGAGTTCAAATACTGCCTTAGAACTTGCCAGGTGTGTGACCCTGAGCAAGTCACTTAACCCTGTTTGCCTCAGTTTCTTCATCTGTAAAATGAGCTGGAGAAGGAAATGGCAAACTGTTCCAGTATCTTTGCCAAGAAAACCCCCAAAGGGGGTTGTGAAGAGTTGGGTAGGACTGAAATGACTGAACAGTAACAATGGTCTTTTGAACATAGACAGTCTTTGAACATAGACAAAAGCAGACAGAATGACAGAACTCTAGCCCCGAGCCTTCTCAACTCTTGTGGCCCTCCTACAGATGACATTTCACTGGAGGAATATTCTAAAGTTCCAGGTCAGGATGAAAGGCTCTAAGTATTGTATGTCACTGGACCACATTAGTTGTGTTTGGACCCACTCCTCACCAGAAACTTCCAAAATGGAAGGTGATAGGGGAAATGGAGAGGTCACCTCCTCTAAATTACAGAGCATTCTGAATCAGTGGAGTCAACAAATAGAACAGCAGTAATGGAGCCTTTCAGAGAAGTGTAAGTTTTAGAGAAACAGTTATCAGGCCGTGAGCACATTTCTTTGAACAGAGCAAAAATGAAAGTCCGATGGAATCATCTTTTCAGCACTGTTTTCTTATTTGTTGAATACCCAGTGTTTAATACAGTCTCTAGAACACAGTAAGCCCTTAATAAATGCTTTATCTATGTATGTCTCTTAGATTAAACCAAACAAAGCAAACAAAAAAAAGGTTATATAAACCTAAAATTTTTCATCCTTGTTTAATGTTCAGGCATCAAAACTTGGAAGGGCTAATTTCACAGAGCCCTGGAATGTGAGAGTGAGACAGGAGCTTAGTTACTGTCCAGTTCAGCTGGTGATCAAGGATCTCCCGCCCTCCACTCATGGACTGTATTTGTGATTCTCTACACTTTGCAGATTGGAAGACTCGCTTTCTTTCACATAGCAATAGTCACATGCCAACTTCTTGGGCACAATCATGAGAACTCTGGCTGCTGGGGCTGGGAGGGGCCAGGGGTCTGTATGGCAATCACTTCCATGTTGTTGTCTAACAGAGACCTCAGGCACACGTTCAGAAAATAAGGGCTTGCATCAACCCCTGTCTCAGCCTGACTGGCTACACATATTACTGGAATTGATCCTTGCGATAATTTACATGTGTATAATGGTTTAGGTTAACGAAGTGCTTTAAAAGGCACCTTAGCTTCAATCAGTTAACTAGAAATGCAACAGCAAAGCAAATTGAAGATGCTGCAAAGGGGAACTGAGGCACGTGTAGAGAGGTGGCTTAGAATATGGAGGAAGTGATTTATTTCCGTTACATCTTGCTTTAAAGAGGTATCGCTTTTCTTAAACATTTCGATAATTTTAATGACTGATTTTTAAACTAAACAATTATAATTTTTATTATTTTTTCAAAGAAAAGTAATTACCAAAGCTACCTGGTACTGGATAAGAAAGGTGGATCGGTAGAACAGAGTTGCCCTACAATCCATAGCAGCAAAGGAACCTAGTAATCCTTATGAGTAGTGTCTTTGGGTCTAAGCGGTAGATCAGAGAGCGCCCCAGTGGCCAGGTCCAAGCTGTTCTGAGTCAAGCCTCACATATTCAAGCCCAGGGCATAATTGTAAGGCAAAGATATGACACTTTTTTATCGATTCATTTCCTTTAGTTTCACTGTTCAGCAGGACAAGATTTTTCAGCTTAGCTGTATCTCATTCTTGGCAATGCCCTATATTTGCTCCCCTGCATTGAAGTTAGAAGAGTGTCACAGACATGAGGCATCCCTCTTCGTGTGCACTTTGAAGGACCCACAGTGATTACAATGTACGAATCCTTCTAAAAAGTTCTTGGTAACTAATACTAATTATTATAGCAATAATAACTAATTGATACTTTTGCATAAAACATTAATTTCAGTTCATTTGCATGACAAGCTGGGGAAGTGATTGGAGTAAACAGCCTAGGTGCACATGTCACTCCATCCTGGTCATCTGGTTGGGTCATTGTGGGAGCACCTAGCAGTGATGCAGACCAGAACGGGCCTTGATCTCAGACCCAGAGAGTCTGCTCTGACTCAAAGGTTCAGGATAGAAAGACAGAAAGCTTAAGTGTTCATCCCTTCATTGGTGACCTGTGAGTCCGAATCATCTGGACAGTTGGAGGAAAGGTGCTTCCTCTTCGTAGAGAGGTGATAATCTCTCATTTGGAGAATGCAGATAGGAATTGACTTAGGTTAAATCAGTTTTTTTAGGTGGAGGCATTAAAATAATGATCCCAAGTATTTATTGTCTGTTAGATAGGCCTATATAAGAACATGGTATAGTGGATAGAATACCAGAAGACCTAGGCTCAAATTATACCTCTACCTTTGTTGTTGCTGTTTTTTTGTTTGTTTGTTTTGGAGGCAACCAGGGTTAAGTGACTTGCACAGGATCACACAACTAGTAAATGTCTAAAACCAGATTTGAGCTCAGGACCTCCTGCCTCTAGGGCCAGTGCTCTATCCATTGTGCCACCTAGCTCAAAGTCATTCTTAAAAAAATACAGCTGTTACTGTCTACAGCGTTCTCCTGCTTCTGCCCATTTCACTCTGCATTATTTCTTGCAAGTCTTTCCATGGTTTTCTAATATCATTGAGCTCATCATTTCTTAGAGCACAGTGGTATTACATCACAATCACACACCACAGCTTGTTCAGTCATTCCCCAAATAATAACAAACTTCATTTGGAAGGGAAAAAAAGTCAAGAATGCCAAAGGAAGTAAAGCCAAATATAAAGAAAGGAGGTTTAGCAGTACCAGATCTTAAGCCATATTATAAGGCAGTAATTACCAAAGCTATCTGGTACTGGATAAGAAAGGTGGATCGGTAGAACAGAGTAACCCTACAATCCATAGCAGCAAGTGAACCCAGTAACCCCATATTTGACAAATGTACCTCTCATGCTTAACAGCCGTGTGACCCAGGGCAAAGCAGATGATCTGAAAATGGATTTCTCGCTGATTTGAATCTGAATTGCATCTGCCTCTTCTTATTTTGTTGATGAGAAAACTGAAATGAGATTTGTTTTAAGTGACTTGCCTAAGGACACAAAGGACCTAAGTAGTAGTGTCCAGATTCAAACCCAGCCTCTCAGACTCCAAGGCAGAGTCTTTCCTGTTGGAGCTCATACCACTCTTGACCCAGTAACACCCCCAGGGCTCCTTGGCCTATCTAATGATGACATGCACCACTCCGTCCTTCATATTGCACGTTCCTCTCAGGGGGAAAAACACTTTTTCTATTCCCAGGGCTCCCTATTCTAGTCTGAGTCCTCTGCTCTCTTCTCTGTAACACTCCTCCTTTCCTGGATTCACTGCTTTGACAAAACCTTTCAACCTAGGCCTCTCCCAACTGAAAAAACTCAACCGCCCATTATCTTGTGAAATCATAAAGTTAACTTGGATGTTGTTCTGCAGATCAACGTCCAGAGCAGCTTGGAGTCTAAGTGGCACAGTAGCTAGAGTGCTGGGCCTGGAGTCAGAAAGATTTGAATTCAAATCCTGTCTCAGACACTGAATTAACAATGCAGCCCTGGACAAGTCACTTAACTTCTGTGTGTCTCAGTTTCCCCATCTGCAAAATGAGATAACAATAGCACTTCCTTCTCAAGGTTGTGAGGATTAAATGAGGTAATAATTGTGTAGCACTTAGCACAGTCTTGGCACATAGTAAGCACTATGTAAACATTGGCTATTGACTCTATTACCATCAGATGTTCTCCCAATGTAACCAGATGGGGTCTAGATCTGAGCACTCCTAGAAAAGAAAAGGTGTTTCTACTTGACACATGGAACCCTTTCCCAAACTCAGTGCATGAAGGAAGACCTAAACATTCCAGGGCCCAATAGAAGGAACTCACCTAGAGGTGTGTTTGTGTGTGTGTGTGTAAGATAATTGTCCACAGATTTTATTTTCATCATTTCTTCATTTTCTTTTGAATGTACAAACCTGGAGAGATTTTATAATTAAATGACATTATTGATTACAGTTGAGCTACATTTTCTGTAGTGAGTCAAGTCACATATCCATCAATAATTTGTTATTTCTCATTTATAGTATGGCTGATTACGTTGGATTGGTGGTGGTGGTTTTTCCCCCTCACACACCCACGAGGTTGGCATTTCAGAGAACAAGGAACTTAGGAAATCCAATGCTTTTCTGTTGAAACTGCTTATTTGTTTCGGTAACAATGGGGTAGGGCAACTTTATGATCAATAAATGACCTGAATAATTTAGTGGCAAAATCAATATATGGTAAACTATTCCTGATACACTCAAGAGTTTTTTCATCTCAAATGAGCCCCATGTGCACGTTTGAAACAAGTGGTGGGAAAGAGTCTGTGGCACTTTCTTTTAATGTCCTCTTGCCAAGGAATGCTGAACATTACTTTAACTGACAACACACTTCCCTCCACTACACACTGCCAGTGAGTAACATAAGATTTTACGTGCTACATTAAATGGGGGATAATGCACTTAGATATTACTGCTGGAGATTGTCACTGATAGAAAACATCTTCCTTCCTTGATTCTAGGGGCTCCAATGCCTGAGAATTTCTGAGAATATATTGCCTCTAATTCCCTTTGTCTGATACTCTGGCTCTTTGGCTGAGTGGAGAGTCAAATATGCATTTATGGTATTCCTCCATCAAAACCTTGGGGGAAAATCGACAACATGCAGTCATGTTCTATAAGCTTGGAAATTGTCCCAGACTGAAGGAAGGTTTCTGGTGTTCATATTAAAAACCAGTTAAAGGTGTTGTGCTAGTCAGGACATAAATTTATTTCTAAAAAAGGGGGTCTGGAAGAAGGAAAAAGTGCTCCATCATAATAGCCAAGAAGGCTGATGGATAGTTTTTATTTTTATTTGTTTTTTTGGGAGTGGATACCCATGCTAATGCTTCCTTCCTTCCTTCCTTTCTTCTTCCTTCCTTTCTTTGGGAGGACATTTTTTTCCTATTATATAAGAATTGTGCATTAATTGATACTTGTAAAATATATAATCCATGGTATAAAAAGTGCTTGAGAAAGGAATGACTTAATTTCTTGATTACATTGATAAAAAAATGAAGTGCTGATTCAACAGCACTCCTGAAGGTAACCATGATAACAACAACAGCAACAACAATATGTTGTTGTTATGTAGCTTTTTATGGCTAGAAAGCATTTAAAATATATTATTTTATTTTATCTACATGATCAACCTAAAAGGTAAATGTTTGCCGAACTTGGATTTGTTGTATGAGTAATGCAGTGGAAGCATTATTATCTATATTTTAGAACTAAAAAAGTAAGGAGCAGAGAAAGGAAATGACTCACCCAGGGCCACACAATTGGTAAATACTGGAATCAAACACTAGATTTATAGGATCTTAGGATTCAGAGGTAACTCATATTAGAGCAAATAACATCATATGGTTTAGAGATGAAAGGAAATTGAGATTTTATCTAGGCTAATCTTTTCATTTTATAGATGAAGCTCTGAGATGCGTCCCAGGCCACATGGGTATCAAATGAAATCACCAGGATTAGAACAGCCAATCTGAATTCCAAGTCAAAGTGGCTTTGCTACTGCAACATTAACACAGGTGTCATTAGATGGTCTCTGCAAACTATGAAATAAACCAGATGTGTAGTGCAAACATTTTAAAGGTTGTGACAATTTAGGAAAGTTATTGCTACTCTCAGTATGAACTTGTAGTCTTTCCTAAGTTTGGGAATGTGGTGTTAAACAAATAGGATTAAGCAAGTTCTAGACTCTTCTACCTAAATGTTATATTCTAAGACTCCTGAGAAAGTGAAGTAACCCAGGCACTGACTTCTTCACAATTATACTATTGGAGACTAAGTCATGGAAGGCTCTCCCACCTTGGTAAAGAGTCAAACATGTTCCCAGAGAAATTCTGAGTTTGCTATACAAGGACTAAGCTAGTTAGCTAAGTGTGGAATAGTACAACGGTGTCATCTAGGAGCTGATAGATTATGAGGTTCTGACAAGCCATGATACGGAATCATCTAAAATGGTCCTCGGGGCTGTGTGACCCCCTTCTAATTCCAGTGTTGGTGGCAGAGTGGTAGGAAATGGGACTGAGGGTTTTAAGACTCATTATTTATAAACATTAATTTGCCTCTTATTATTGGAAATGTGAGATGCTTATTAAATGCCCAACACATTTGAGTCACATTGATTGATTTTTCTTGATAGAAATAGGAGAAGAGCAAAGGTATTGTGTTGAAATGTCTGATTGACTTAGAAGTTCTCCTTGAAGAAAAAAAAAGAAAAGGTCTGGCCAAGTTTATATCTTTGGGCCCCCCCAAGGCAGCACCAAGTAGCATTCCATGAATCATGGTGTTCTATGGCATTGCTATTTTCATGATGACTATATATTTAGTGACCACCATAGATCCAATTCCAGCTTGTATACCAATAATATGAGGTGGGTGAAGTGGCAAAGAAGTCCTTCTTGACACAATTCTCCAAAGAAACATCACATTTTTCTTGATAAATGATGACTGTAATGTGATGACTGGAAAACAGCAAAGTGGAGAAATGATAATGAAAACTATGGCTCAGCTTTGAGCAGCCAAGTCATAAACAATGAAGGGCCTCCTACGTGGACATCTGGAATGCTTTCAAAAGACTCAGGAGTTACTGCAGAAGGTCATCCACTACAGAGAGATCAAATATGCTGCATGGAAAAGAAACAGCTGAATCCTGATGTGGGAGTCATTTCATAGTCAGCTCAGAGGTGGGGATAGAGAGTCAGATCAGTATGTAATTAAAGAGAAAGTCAAAATCATCCTCCAAAGTCACTGAACACAAGTGACAAATCTCATGACCCTACCTCAATTCCAATACTCCATGAACCTCTCTAACATCTGATGCTATTAATCTGCTTCTCCTTCTAGATACTTTTTCCTCACTAGATATTTTTAATGCTACTTTCTCCTGATTCTTCTATCTTTCCAACCACTCCTTTCAAGTCATTTTCGATGGTTTTCAATCCCTGATATGTCCATTAATCATGGGTGCTCCTCAAGCATCTATCTTGGGCCCCTTTGGTCTTCACTGTACACCAATGCAACTGGTGGTCTCATCACCTTCCATAGGTTTAACTATCATCTTGGTGCAAATAATTCTTAGATCTATATGTACAGCCTTTCTCTGTTTTCTGAGTTATAATTATCTATTGCTCTCTGCCTTTAAAAAAAAAAAATTCCAAGTGGTTGGTATCTCAAACTCAAAAGGTTTATTATAGAATTAGTTTGCTTTATCCACCCCAAACTCTCCCCACTTCTGAACACTAGAGTTGAGAGCACTACCATTCTCCTAGGCACCCAGGCACAAAATCTTTTCTTATATCAAGAATCAGCTATATCAGCTAAATTACCCAGTGCATTGGACCTAGAATCGGGAACATCTGAATTCAAAATAGCTGCGTGACCCTGAGCACTTTCCCCAATATAAAATGGGGATAATAATAACATCTACCTGTTATGAAGATCAAGTGAGATAATGTTTTTAAAGTGCTAACATAGCACCTGGCACATAGTAGGCACTTAATGAATACTTGTTTCCTTCCTTTCTTTTCCTTTAATTGTAAATCTCACTCATCCCACATATCCAATTCACTGTCAATTCTTATCATTTCTACTTTCAAAACATCTCTCAGAGAGTGGAGCCAAGATGGCTGAATGAAAGCAGTGACTTGCTTGAGTTCTCCCCCAAACCCCTTCAAATACCTGTAAAAATGGCTCTAAACAAATTCTAGAGCAGCAGAACCCACAAAAACACAGAGTGAAACAAATTTCTAGACCAAGACAACATGGATAGTTGATTGGAAAGGTCTATTATGCTAGGCTGGGAGAGGAAGGCAGTTCAGAGTGGGTGCCCAGGCAAAGACCAGGCCTCTGTGAACCTGGAGCAGCCCTCAGAGGACTGAAGAACAGTCAGCTGTGGCAGTTTCAAGACTTCTCAACCCACAAACACCAAAGACAACTTAGAAGGTCAGTAGGAAATGTCTGTGACCATGGTGAGAGAGCAAATTGCTCCCATCCCCGGTCCCTGTGCAACCCTGGGGCGATAGCTGCTTCTGGGCCCACAGATGAAGGGGGAATCGAGTGGCTGATCAGAGTGGGATTGCAGGGATTTTTTTGCTGGCTCTGAGGCAGGTTTCTCTTGCTTTGCCCTTGCTTGGATCTGGGTCATAGTTCTGGGTGGTGATTTTGGGGCAAGGAGGAGAAGGAATCTTCCTCACCCTTCCAAGGTAGAAAAGAGTACTTGTGGTCACTCATAGACTAGAGTACAGGCCAGGAAAGGAGTAAACACCTTGCCCTTCATCTTGCCACCTTGAAAGAACTGAAAATTTGCAGGTCCCTAGAAATATCTCTGAAAACAGCTATACAAAACCCCCTCAAAAAGGATTTTGAGAAGCAAGTAAGAGAAGTAGAGGAAAATCTGGGAAGAGAAATGAGAGTGACGCAAGAAAATCATGAAAAACAAGTCAACAGCTTGCTAAAGGAGACCCCTAAAATACTGAAGAAAATAACACCTTAAAAAATAGCCTAACCCAAATGGCAAAAGAGGTCTAAAAAGTCAATGAGGAGAAGAATGCCTTCAAAAGCAGAATTGGCCAGATGGAAAAGGAAGTCCAAAAGATCCCTGATGAAACTCCTTCCTTAAAAATTAGAATGGAGCAAATGGAAGCCAGTGACTTCATAAGAAATCAAGACATTGTAAAACAAAACCAAAATAATGAAAAAATAGACGACAATGTGAAATATATCATTGGAAAAACAACTGACCTGGAAAATAGATCTAGGAGAGATAATTTAAAAATTATTGGACTGTCTCAAAGCCACGATCAAAAAAAGAGACTAGACATCATCTTTCAAGAAATTATCAAGGAAAACTGTCCTGATATTCTAGAACCAGAGGGTAAAATAGAAATTGAAAGAATCCACCAATCACCTCCTGAAAGAGATCCCCAAAGGAAAATTTCTAAGAATATGGTAGCCAAATGCCTGAGTTCCCAGGTCAAGGAGAAAATATTACAAGCAGCCAGAAAGAAACAATTCAAGTATTGTGGAAACACAATCTGGATAACATAAGTTTTAGCAGCTTCCACATTAAAAGACTGGAAGGCTTGGAATATGATATTTCGGAGGTCAAAGGAGATAAGATTGCAACCAAGAATTACCTATCCAGCAAAACTAAATATAATTCTTCAGGGGGAAAAAATGGACATTCAGTGAAATAGAGGACTTTCAAACACTCTTGATGAAAAAGCTAAGCTGAATAGAAAATTTGACTTTCAAATACAAGACTCAAGAGAAGCATGAAGAAGTAAACAGGAAGGAGAAATCATAAGGGACATATTAAGGTGAACTGTTTACATTCCTACATGGAAAGATGATATTTGTAACTCAGACCTTTCTCAGTATTAGGGTAGTTGGAGGAAAAAAAATTATATGTATAGACAGATTAGATAGATAGATACATAGATACATAGATACATAGATACATAGAGGGCACAAGGTGAGTTGAAGATGAAAGGGTAATATCTGGAGAATAAAATTAAGGGGTGAGAGAGGATTATACTGGGAGAAGGAGAAAGGGAGAAGTAGAATGGGGGGCTAATAAAGGGGAGGGAAGATTGGGGGAGGGGGTAATTAGAAGAAAACACTTCTGAAGAGGGACAAGGTCAAAAGAGAATAGAATAAAAACAGGGGGTTGGATAGGATGAAGGGAAATATAGTTAGCTTTCTACAACATGACTACTATGGAAGTGTTTTCCATGACTACACATGTATAACCCATATTGAGTTGCTTGCCTTCTCAATGAGGTTGGGTGGGGAGGGAGGAAGAGAGAAAAATTGGAACCTAATGTTTTAAAAACAAATGTTAAAAATTGTTTTCACATGCAACTGGGAAATAAGATATACAGGCAATGGGATATAGAAATCTATCCTGCCCTACAGGAAAATAGAAGGGGAAGAGAATAAGAAAAGGGAGTGGAGGATAGAAGGGAGGGCAGATTGGGGAAGGGGTATTCAGAATGCACGCTACCTTGGAGTGGGGCAAGGGGCGAGATAGGGAGAAAGTTTGGAACTCAAAATCTTGTGGAAGTGAATATTAAAAACTAAAAATAAATAAATTAATGAGAAAAAAAAACATCTCTCACATCTGACTCCTCTCTCACAGCCACAACTTTCATTCAGACTCTTAACTTCTCACCACAACTATAGCAGCAGTCTTCTCTGCCTCATGCATCTCCTGTTCTAGGCATCCTCCATTCTGCTGCCATAGACAATCTCTCTAAAGACTACCTCTGCCCATGTCATCAAATATAAAGTCCAATATCTCAGCATAATTTGCCCCTTCCCTACCTTTTTTTCATTTACCTCCTCTCCTAGGAGGAGATCCCAGCTACCTGGGCCCTCAGTTACCTGGGCCTGCTTGCCTCTTCTCCATTATGACATTCTATCCTCTGTCTCCATGTCTTCACCCTTTCCAGCTCTTTCCTCTCCCCACTCAAGCCTGGATACTCAGCTGAGCAAAACCTCTTGGTTTCCCAGGATTGTCAAGGCCCAGCTCTTCTTCTGCCCTCCCTTTAGGCCATTCCCTGGCTTGGAGCTAGCTCCAAATGCATTTTTCTCAGGTCACTTTCATTTCTTGATTTAGATCTTGTACCTTTATTTGTGTATTCTCTGTCCCATTGGAATGCAAGCCTCTTGAAGGCAGATTATTTTTCTCCCTTTATTTTTGTCCTCTGGCTTAATGCACTTCCTGGTATTTAGTAGCAGTTTAATCAATGCTTTCTCATTGTTGAAAGACTAACTGGCATTTACCACTTCCTTTTCATCTATTAAAATGAAGGATCCATGCTGGGGGAAAGGGGAGAAATGAAAAAAGAACAGATATGTAGATACTCAGGGCAGCTAGGTGGTGCAGTGGATAGTGTGACAGGTCTGAAGTCAGGAAGACTCTTCTTACTGATTTCAAATCTGACCTCAGACACTAGCTGTGTGACCCTTGGCAAGTCACTTAACCCTGTTTGCCTCAATTTATCATCGGCAAAACGAGCTGGAGAAGGAAATGGCAAACCACTCCAGTATCTTTGCCAAGAAAATCCTAAATGGGGTCACAGACATAACTGAAATGACTGAACAACAACAATAATACACATATATAAATACTCACTGTCTGGGAATCTACTACCCTGCCTGGTTTTACCTGCACAGAACAGGCTGCCCCTCACAGGTTAAATTCATCACCTCTAAATTCAAGTGAAGCAGAAGAAAAGGAAGATCTCTCAAAGGGAGCAAAGTACTCTGGACACTTCTGCTTGTGAATGATTGTCAGTGTTTGTGAGTCAGTTCTTACTTCTTCAAGCCTGGAACATTCCAAGACTTTCACCATGAGATCCTTCCTGGGATCTATGTAACTATCTATGTAGGAAAGACTGAATGGATGAAAAAGGCCTCTTGTCCATACAAAACCAAAAGGAGGGGCACAAAACTTGGTTGTGAATCATGGAGAATTTGGTGCAAGTGCTGTGTGAAATGCAATAGACATGTGACAATGAAAAGCATTTTGCTGAGCAGCAGTGAGAAAACCCAATAGCTGTCCTAGTCTTCATGGCCATCTTAAGGGCAATGGTGCTTATGGCCTAAAAAGTAGAGATCATTTTTTTAAAAATACACTTCCTTTCATGTTTCATTTCATTATAGATTTAGAACTAGAAAGGGACCTTAGCTTCCAGTGGTAGTCCCACAGTCATACATATGAAAAACAAAAGCAAAATCTAAAACAAAAACAGGTCTAAATGGGTTAAGTGACTTCAATTACATTTGACAAACATTTATTAAGCACCTACCATGCTTAGTAGGCATTGTGCTCAGCATTGGCTTGTCAAAGGTCAGTCCAAAGTTTGGAAAGTAGAGGAGATTTCCTCCATTGGACCATGAGATCCTTTATGGTAAGAACTATTTTTTCTAAGTCATTGAACACTTACTAATCACCTACTATGTACCAGCTATATGCTGGAGATGTAAAGAAAGATAAAAAGGCAGTTCCTGCCCTCAAGCAGATCAAAGTCTAATGAGGGAAATACAGAAACTGAAAAGCCTAGGGCACAAATTCCTGCATCTTGGCCCAAAATGATGAGACAACTGTTTTGAGGCTCTCCAATGTCCACCCTCCACCTTCTCCACTTAGAAGAGAAAAATGGCCCAAGGATGGAGGGACATGATTGCTCTTTGCCAGTATAGTTCCCTTTCTTTACATCCTCAGCTCTTAGCACAGTGCTTGGCACATAGTAGGTGGGTATTGACTTGTAGACATAGTCTGTCACTAAGCCAGAACTCAAAATCTTTTCAACTTAGTAGGACTCATAAAAGCTTGTGATCCATAAAGCTGCCTCTGGCATAGCACTGTGAAAAGAAGAACAAATCTAGAGGCAGAGGACCCTGGTTTAAATTCTTCTTCTTCCCCTTATTATTAGTGTGACATTGGTAACATCGGTTCACTTCTCTTGGCTTCATGTGCTTCTTCTGTAAAATGAAAGGTTGGTTTAGTTGACCTCTGCTGATCTCTGATTACAACTGTCTTTCAGACATTCCAGACAAGATGTTCAGCAGGCAACTTAATCTCTCATTTTTTAAAGGGTCACAGAAGTTATGCCAGCTAAACAATTCACAATCAATAAGACTTAAGGAGGCATCCTCATGCTCAACATGGTACAATTGGGCATGGCACAGGGGCTGTGGTCCATCCATTCAACAAGGCTGTCAGCAGGAATAACCAGCCACAGCCCCCAGAGTCAGGGAGGCTCACACTCCAAACAGAGGCTCATCACTCAACAGGGTGATGATATCCAAAGGAAGGGAAGGGACAGGCTTTGTGTGCCTTGCCCTGGGAGGACCAAATGTGGAGCATTTTGTTCAGACTGGAGGACTATTGTTTGGAAAAGGAATTGACAGGCTCAAGTGTATTTGGAGGAGGGCAGGCAGGAGAGTGATGAAATATAGATAGATCAATAGAAATAGAGATTTTATATATATATATATATATGTGTGTGTGTATGTTTATATTTGTATATATACATGCATATACATATATACATATACACATGTATATGAGAGACAGAGACAGAGAGACAGAGAGAGAGAGAGAGAGAGAGAGAGAGAGAGAGAGAGAGAGAGAGAGAGA
>NW_020954577.1:20442810-20468997 GCF_900497805.2 Vombatus ursinus | reverse complement strand
AGAGAGAGAGAGAGAGAGAGAGAGAGAGAGAGAGAGAGAGAGATTTACCTGGAATGGAAGAACACCCGATAGGAATCTTCAAATATTTGAAAATCTGTCCTGTGGAGGATGAGTTAACTGGGTGTGCTTGGCCCCAGAGAGCAGAACTTGGAGCGGAGGGCGAAGGAGCAGGGAAACAAGAGTTCACTTTGGAAAAAGGGAAAATGTTCCAACAATTTAAATAGGGCAAAGGTAGGATGGGCTGCCCACAGGAGAACGAGCTCCCTGTTATTGGAGCAAATGCTACAAACAGCCCATAGGGAGGCTGCAGAAGGAATTCTGCTGTGCTCCAGTTTGGATCAGATGCCTCTGATGTCCCTTCCAACTCTGAGAATCTAGGATTCTGGTTAGTTAACCAAAAAAAAAAAACTGCATTGCAGATTGAAAGGGTATAATCATTGACAAAATCATGTGCCTTCTGAATTAATACTTATCTATTTTCAAAGTAACAAGACAAATTAAAACTATAAGAAATTATCTGTAGTGCCTGGCACATAATAAGCACTTATTAATGATTGTTGACTGACTAAGGTAATTATATACCTATATACATATATATATGTACCTATACACACTCACACACACACACACACACACACACACACATATAACATATATTAAAGAAGGCAATGACAAACCACTCCAGTATCTTTGCCAAGAAAACACCAAATGGGATCATGAAGAGTTAGACAAGAATGAAACTGGCCAACAATGATATATGTATTTGACTCTGTCAATAATGACTCCTTTCCATTTCACCTTAGAGACTCTTGCTCTCCCAGCACCACTCCTGGTGGGCTGACTAAATGAATATAATGCACTAGGGCTAAACTTTGTCCCCCGCCCTGGGGAAACTTCTACCCTATTCAAAACAAGCTATTCTAAGGTATAAGCAAGACCAATGGAGACAAACTGGAGGAATTTATCCACATGATTCCAAACTTGACCTCTCTTCAGTCTTTCATTGTGGCTTTCAATGGGGGATTAATCAGGGACATTCTTCTCCAACATGTCTGTTCTACAAAACAATGGGAATCTTTGGAGGTAACATGATGCTTCAGGCCACCAGTGGTCATCTCTAGATTCCGACAAATAAAAGGAAGGGGCAGATTCATTTTAATCAGTTTGAAATCAAAGAGAATATTTGCAAAGCTATCTAGTTTTATTGTTTTCTTTTGTAATATTCTCATTTAAAATAAGCAGAAAAAATAAGCTGATGATTTGTCAGCATTATCGGAAGTGACTTGCTGCTCGTATGATGTTATAAAATATTCTGCTAAATGTTGTAGCAATTGTCCTCTTTTTACCCCTCTAGGGGAAAAATCAGAATGGATTATTCACAAGATTTAAATCCCTTTGAGACACGGACCTTCCAGTAAGGCTATAAATCCAGTCCCCCTCCAAGGTTAGATGCTATATTGGCCTTGATTTAAAACCTAAGAATCTGTGGAAAATGGCAATGATATCCAGCTCTGACAAATTGAATCGGTCTCAAGGTATTGGATGATGACTAATAAATCTGCAACTTGATCCAGAAACTTTTCCACCCAAGTAAGCAACTCTTTCTTCTCAAGACATTTGTGATACAATTACGTGTTAATATTACAGGCATCAACAGTCTGGTTGGTTTGTATTTGATTTCCCCACAGATCATAAGGGCAAATATTTGACATCCCAGGGAGTGAATGCTTATTGGTGGGTGGTCCTCAGCAAACTGTCAGGAATCTTTGTTTTGTGTCAAACAATTTTTGGATCCACAAAAGGGGCAATAGAACTACCAAGAGAGAGATGTTCCTGTTTTAGAATCTTTGGGGACTTGTAAGGGGGCCTGAAAGTTCACTACTGAGTTCCTAGGAGTATTTCCTACGGGTAGGACTTAACCTCCCACCTTTGACTTGAGATCCTTCCTTCAACTGCAGCTCTCTCATTCCAATGCTGTCCACCCAAGGGCAGATGTCATATTATGTGTTATTGGTTTTGGGTAGGCATTCTCCAACACTAGTTCAATATTTATTTAACATCAGAAAGTTTGAAGAGTATTTTCTTCTTAGCACCTCTCAATGCCACAGGCACCATTATTCTCAAGAAGCACCTTAGTATGGTGGGCATGAAAAGACCTTGGACAAAATCCCACTTCTGACACTTGCTAAGTGTGTGTTCAGGGACAAGTCACAACCTATGTGAGCTTGGGTTCCCTCATTTTTTAAATGGAGATGAAAGCTCTGGTATCTGTTTCAAAGGATTCTTAGAAGGATAACAATTTTTGTGGATGTGACAAAAAGTGCTTTGCTAATTTATAAGGACTGTACATATGCCACATACTTATTTTCATCATATAAATGGAGGAAATTGTGGCCCTAAGAGCTTAACTATCTGCCCACAATCATCTAGCTAGGGAATGTTGGATGTAAGACTTGAAGCCAGATCTCCTGATACCAAGCTAACTCTCTGCGTCCCATACCACTCTGTCCTTTAATTGATATCCTTGGAGAGATACTTTGACCTCAAACAATGGCTCACCTTCTGGACAGTATTTTTGTGGTATGTTTACTGATCTTAGCTGTGCTGGTTCTTGGACCATGGATACACGGTCTGTTACTGGGCCCAAACCCAAGGGGATTCATCCTTGACAGAACCTGCTGGCCACCCCACTGTACTCAGGATCACCTTCAAACCATCATGTGGTAGCACAGCACGAACCCACTGAGACAGAGCTGTCCATGAACTGGTACTGAAGCACTGAAGTCACTTGACACCTAATCAGTTCCAAATAAAATATTTGAGAGGCTAAAGGGGAAGCTGAAGTATCACATTCATCTTTAACCATTAATTTATCTGAACCCATGAATGATGTCATCTAGGGGACTGGCAAAACATGAGCGCCACTAGATTAGGCTGTACAAATGACTGAGAAAGCGGCATGGGTCTAGGATGGGATTGTCGCTGGGGAGAGCAGGAATGTGGAACTGGCCAAAGAACAAAATAAAATGTTTCAAGGAAGACTCACTTTGGGGGTAGCTGGGGGAAAATCTGTGAGGCAGATTAATGATGTGAAAGGGGAAGGGAAGGTATCAAAGAAACTTTAAGATAACATGGCTAGAGACTTGTGTTGGCCTTAAATCTCTGTTTGGAGAAGTAAACTGAGTTGTGACAACCCTACAAAACTCCCTGGTTAGTGCTTACAGAATGCTGGAATACTTAAGGAGGGCTGGGAGCACATTGGAAAGGGTCTCTAGAGACAATGTTTAGGAGACCACAGATTAGAGTCTTCAAGGATAATCAAACATGTCTGGCTTTCAGTGTGCTCCACGTAGGAATGCCTGCATGAAAGAGATCACCAAGCCATTGATGTATTGATGTATGGTTTAAGTTGGAGCTGCAAATCATACTTAGCTTTCCCTCCATGGGAAGCAAAAACAACAAAACCAAACAAAAAACTTAAGGGGAAAGAATGGGAGGAAACATTTCCTCATATGCATGCTGGCTTCCTAATTAGAACCTACACTCCCTAAGGACAGCAACTGCTCTGACCTTGGTATATCTCACACGAAACATTGAGCTTGGGATATTATAGGCACTTAAGACCTGATTGTTCTTTTGTAGATTGGATAATCAATTTTCAGCACAATACATATCAGAGGTTCTTTGTGGAACACAGACAAGTAGAGGCTACTTTGAAGGTGGTAGGGGAGAAAAGAGGAGCATGTTTCCATTGGCCCAAGAAAAAAGAAGAATAGATTTGACAAAATTCTTTATATATTTGAGATACAAGACCTTTTTTTTCTGAGAAACTGTATGCAAAAAAATTCTTCCCAGAGCAGCTAGGTAGCTCAGTAGATAGAGTACTGGCCCTGAAGTCAGGAGGACCTGAGTTCAAATTTGACCTCAGACACAACATTCATTAGCTGTATGACTCTGGGCAAATCACTTAACCCCAATTGCCCTCACCAAAAAAAAAAATCTTCCCAATTTTCTGCCTTCCTTCTGATCTTGGCAACATTTGTTTTATTTGTACCAGATTTTAAAAATTTGATGTAGTAATGCTCAGGTCCAGAAATATGACTATTTCTGGAAGATCTAGGTATCCCTGGTCAAAAAGCTCACCCAAGAAATTCTAAGAGTAGAATAATCCTGAATGTGGTCATTACTAAAGCCAAATTCTTTAGCATTGAGAGAGGTGGGTCTCAAACAGTAAGATAGCTTAACACCCCCCATTCCTCAAATCCAGCTTCAGGCATGGACTGTGCTCTGACACCCCCATGTCTTTCTTTTTTTAAGTTATTTTTTATTTGATTTTAATTAATTAATTAATTTTTATTTTTCAACATTCACTTTTATAAGTTTTTGAGTTTTAAATTTTCTCCACCTCCCTCCCCTACCCCCTACCCAAGATGGTGTGCAATCTGATACAGGCTCTACATATACATTCATACTAAACATATTTTCACATTAATCATATTGTAAATAAGAATTAAAAGAAATGGGAGGAAGCATGAGAAATAAAAAAACAAAACAAAATAGAGAGAGAGAGAGAGAGAGAGAGAGAGAGAGCAAATAGTATGTTTCAATCTACATTCAGACTCCACAGTTCTTTCTCCGGATGTGGATAGCATTTTCCATCATGAGTCTTTCGGAGTTGTCTTAGATCCTTGTACTGCTTCAAAGAGCTAAGTCTATCAAAGTCAGTCATTGCACAAGGTGTTTATTACTATGTATAATGTTTTCCTGGTTCTGCTCACTTCACTCAGCATCAGTTCATGTAAGTCCTAGATTTTTCTGAAGTCTACTTTCTCATCATTTCTTATATTACATTCATATACTACAACTTGTACAGCCATTCCCCAAATGATGGGCTTCCCCTCAATTTCCAATTCTTGGCCACCACAAAAAGAGCTGCTATAAATATTTTTGTGCATGTGGGTCCCCATGCCGTTCTTCATACTCTCCCATTTACCTGTCATGTCCTCCCTCTCCATGGTCTCCTAATCTTTACAACTGGATAAATTAGCAAGAGTTCAGAGGAGGGCCAATAGGACCAGGGAAGAGGTCATGAGAATACCATGGGATTATTGCCTTAAAGAAATGGGGATATTGATGAGGAGAAAAGCAGGTTGACCGGGAAATTAACTATTAATATTGTTAATATTGAAAGTAATACTATCTTCTCTGTCAAAAGACCATCCTGACAGTAAGAAAGCTTCTCCCTCTAAACAATCCTAGGAATGTTTCCTACCTGTTGTTGATTTGTTTTTTTTTTTGTTTTGTTTTGTTTTGTTTTTTTGCTAGGCAATGGGGTTAAGTGACTTGCCCAGGGTCACACAGCTAGTGAGTGTTTTGTGTCTGAGGCTGGATTTGAATTCAGGTCCTCCTGCACTCAAGGCTAGTGTTCTATCCACTGTGCCACCTAGCTGCCCCTGCCTGTTCTTGAGGTAGTTGCTCTCATCTAGGTTGAAACAGGCCCCACCCTGCTATCTTTTTTATCCTGTGAACACAACTAGCTTAGACTAGCCACAGGTACCAAATGCCTTTGCCTCTTTCATAAAGTTTTACACAGCAAGTTGGGTCATGAAGGGTAAAACAACCAGAATGAAGTAGGTTTTCTTGCTTGAATTGTTGTGGGTGGCTGGGGCTTCATGACCAGGCTTCAGTCCTCATATGACTCCTCCTTTTTCCTTATGAAAATAAAACTTTCTGTAAGTTTTCTTGGTAGACATCCATGTACTCAGGTATATGGGTGCCCCAGATTCTTGACCCTCTTATCTTGATTTTTTCTCCACTTATGAATTTGATTTATTTCAGGACTAATAAGGCTTAAGTAGAGTTCACAAAGGCAAACTAGCAGAGAGAGTTGACTGGCTTTTTTTTAGTTTTCCATTTTTTAAAGTAACAACACATTAAATGAGTTCAATATATCTGTCTCAATGGAATATACTTTAAAATATGAGGGAGGTCTCATGAAGCCTCTGAACAGATGGGAACACCTAAGAGGTCTATGGGAAAGGAGGATGTAGGGATGGAATGAAGTCAGTGGAAGCACAATGTCTTGTACATATATCATATTTACTAAATACTGGCTGAAATAAACTGGATGGAAATTAACTCTCTAGGTCTATGTAAGCTGATGTTTGGTTTAGATGCATAGAAATAATCATAGCAGATATTTTTCTTTAAAAGAAAAATCTGTTTCCAAACTTTCTCTTTGTATCATCAGATTCAAATTCTTAGTCAAGTGATGGTATGAAAATGAAAGCACAAATAAAACAACTCTGAGGTGCCACCTCACACCCTTTAGATGGTTAATATGACAAAATGGAAAATGATAAATGTTGAAGAAGATATGGGAAAAGTGGAACACTAATGCACTATTGGTGGAGTTGTGAACTGATCCAACCATTCTGGAGAACAATTTGGACCTATTCGCAAAACGATATAAAACTGTGCATACCTTTTGATTCAGCAATTCCACTATTAGGTCTGTATCCCAAAAGACAAAAAAAAAGGGAAAAGAGCCCATTTGTCCAAATATATATATATAGCAGTTCTTTTTATGGTGCAAAGAATTGGAAAGTGAAGAAACGCCCATCAGTTGGGGAATTGAATATTATTGTACTATAAGAAATGACAAATAGGATAATTTCAGAAAAAAAAATTAGACTTACATGAATTGATACAAATTGAAGTTAGCAGAACCAGGGGAACATTTACACAATAACAGCCATATTGTAAGATGATCACCTATGAAAGACTTAACTCTTCTCAGCAATACAACCATGCGAGACAATTCAGAAGGATATATGATGAAAAATGCTATCTGCCTTCAGAGAAAGAACTGATGGTATCTCAATGCAGATCAAAGAATACTATTTTTCACTTTCTTTCATTCTTTTTTGTTTGAGTTTTCTTGCAGAAAATGGCTAATATGGAAATGTTTCACATACTTGCACATGTCTAACCTACATCAGATTGTTTACCTTCTCAGGGAAGGGGGGAAAGAAGGAGGGAGGGATAAAATTTGGAACTCAAAACTAAAAAAAAAAGAATGCAAAAAATTGTTTTTTACATGTAATTGAGAGAAAAAGTAAAATATTATTTAAAATCAAGGAATAAGATGGAAGTCATATTAGAGAATTGGACACGAGAATGGGCTGTTTCTGAAATGGGTGTCTTTCTACCTTGCTACAAGGATTGGCTTGAAAATGAACCAACATATCGATGAGGGAAGGAATCTAGTGGGTAAGTGAGTTAAAACCAGAAAGGAAGCAAGCTACTGTAGGAGATATTTGTTAACATTTCAGAAGAGAATAGGCGGTACACTCCTGGGGAACGTTGTCTTTCTTGCTCACTTCCCCACAGGGAGACCAGAGGATCATTTTGCAGAGATTAGAGGCAACCTTGATTTCTCTCTCTGATGAGTCCTTGGAGAAAATGAAATACCTCTAGGGTGCCCGACTTCCAGTTCAACCCCACTTTGTGGTAGAAACCTCATCAAGACTCAACCCCAATATGAATCTGGAAAGATGAGCTATTACACCCACTTTCTGTATAAGTAGCTACAAAGCACATCTCTAGAAACAAACAAAAATGAAAACCTTTCAGTCATAACTGCATTTCCATCGAGCCCCAAATGCCACTCCCCACCCCTCCTGCTCATTTGTAATTGTTAGGCAAAAGATAATAAAGCATTTGGCCCCTGACAGAGCATTTCAGCTATTAAACTTCCAATGTAGCAGGCTGCCAGCTGTGGAAATGTGTTTCTTGGCTTTTATTTTTTAGTTACTTAGAACAATTTGCTTAATTACCGAACCATAAACAGACAAAACTAATTAAGAGAGTGGGATGCGAGGCTAGTGATGCAAACTCACATTAGTCCTGACCACCACCTGTGGCAAGATTCTCTTGGCTCTCTTTTGAAAAGACATTCTGGATCTCTCCACTGCCATTCTAAGCACTAGTGAGGCAGGATGAGACAGCAATAATATAAACTCGAGATGGAAGGAAGCTAGCTTCAATCTCCACAATTATGAACTCCCTGCTAGGTTGTATTAAGCAAAATGTGGAATATGACTTGATTGCCTTCCTGGGAATTGATGAGGAGGAATTCAATGTTGCATGTAATCTACATTGATCATTTTAAGTTAAAAAGATCTAATTAATAGTCATGCAGAATAAAGCAGCTATGTGCACTCAGGCCACTGACTGCTCAGAGAAAAGGTCAGAATAATAGCAACCGACATGTTTGCTGCATTAAAGCAGGCAGAGCACTTTACAGACATTCTGCTCACCAGGCCTGTGACCTGTGTTTCAGAACTTCTTGGATGGTAAGATTCAGGCTAGTAGTTAATGGTTTGATTATCAGTGTGGTTGGAGGGTTCCAGTAGAAAACTCAAAAGATCTGGGCTTCACCCTGTGATGTGGAACATTTTTGTCAGTGACTTGGGTAAAGACAAAGATGATATGCTCGTGCAATCTTCAGATGATGCAACGTAGGAAGGGATAGATAACATATTATGTGAACAAAGTAGGGTCCAAAATATGTAACATTGAGCTGAATAGAATATGGAGAAATTCAATAGGGATTAATGTAAAATTGCATTTTACTACAAAAACAAGATAAAATAAAAACATTTCCAAATAAAAAATGGAAGAGGCATGATTAGGACAGAAAGTGTTTTGGAAAAAAAATCTAAGGGTTTTAGTGGACTACAAGCTCAACGTAAGTTAGCAATGCAGCAATTTCTTGAACTATTCAGGGAAGGAAGCCAAGGGAAGAGAGGCAGTTTCAGTCTTTGTTGTAATAATGACCAGGAGGATGGAATTCCCCCCCACTCCACTGACCCCACCCTTCCCCTCCCAATCATCAAGTAATTAGCTAATATGACTAAGTTACTGGCAGAATCCCTGGAAGTCCCTGACCTGTCAGCTGACTGACGGTGAAGGAGATCTGTGAAAGGAAAGATATGCCCTTGGCAGATAGGTTAGCTTTACTATTGGGGTGTAGGGTGTATTCAGGGAAGACTAGTAACCCTGGTGTGAAGGCTACTAAGGCCTTTTCAGGGATACTTTCCATCCTTGGTGTCTGTTTCATCCAACTCCCACCTGTGGCTCCAAGAAGCTGGAGCACGCACAGCAGCCACACCCTGGTAAACCATTTTGACAGATGGGCTAAACCAGGTCCAGGGTAACCAGGGTGTCTCAAACCCATTGGTGAGTTAGGGGAGTGTCCATCCCAAGCAAATGAAGACTTCCCTTGGTGGAATGGGTGGATGAGAACAATTTGTTCCTACGGCGACGAAGGCAGCGGAAGCAGATGATATGAAGTGCTTAGAGCTTGGTTAGACTTCGACATCAAGGTCATCCTGCATCTTGAGCCATCACCAGTCATCTTGATTCTGTCCTGATACTGGACTGTGGTGACTCTGGAGGAGAGAGTGACGCTGAGGACGTTGCGCAACTCTGCCTCACTTCAATCCAATTTACACATGAATCAAAGGACATCTATCACCCAAAGGATATCGCCCAGCTTTACCATTCATCTTACCTGGAACCAGACTTCCATAGCATTCCATGCCAATCACCACCCCATGTGACTCAAAGTATACCTCCTTTTCTTATCAGCTCCCCTTTCTGTGGTGTCTTTCCACACTAGAGTATAACTCCCTGAAGGAAGGATCTGACTGGCTTCTTGTATTGCTATTCCATCACTTAGCTCAGTGCCTGGCACAAAATAAGCTCTTCATGCATGCACTAGCTATCGGTCTGTATATTGGTTTTCAGTTTTGACTCGATTTTTTAAATGAACTTGGTTTTCATTCATTCATTCATTCATCCATCCACTTCTTCATTTTCCTTTTATTAACTCTAACTGTAAAGATCATCACAGCTTCAACCCTGAAACTCTGAACTTGCTTTTGCCAAAGAATCCCTCATTTCACAGCAGAAATCATTTCAGGCACGTTCACCTCCCTCACTCTCTCTTTTTTTCTTTTTAACTAAAAACATGTTTGATAAGAGAACTTGTATCAATATAGTCAAGTTGGGAAAAGGTGTTTTTTTAAAGGATTGGAAAATATCCTCATTCAAATAACAAATTAAAATGGATCATAAGAGAAATTAAATGACAATACTACTACTACTACTACTACTACTACTACTACTACTGTTACTATTACTGGCCCTGCTGCACTCCTGCTCCTCCTGATATTACTATTCCTACTACCACTAAAACTACTGCATGTAGCAGCAGCAGCAGCAGCAGTAGTAATAGTAGTAGTAGTAGTAGTAGTAGTAGTAGCAGTAGCAGTAGTAGTAGCAGCAGCAGCAGCAACAGTAATAGTAATCTAGTCTAGTCTAACAATAGCTCCCTTTTGAAGACCCTGGTCTTATACATAATTCTATACAATAATCATTGGACCCAGCCTGCTCTAAATATTCACTGCAGAAATGACATGTGGTCAACTTCCCAAGGGAAAAAAAAATCTCATCCTTTGCCAAGAAGACATTTTCTTCCTAAACTTTAAGTGCCAGGTAGAGCATTTGACATCAAGTGCCCTAAAAAATAACCATTGGTTTCAGGAAACCAAAACCTTCAGATTATAATGTTCCAGAAATGGAAAGACTCCATTATTTAAATTGTCTATATGCTTTTGTTCTTCTACTTCAGTTTGCAGGGCAAGGACTATCTTTTTCCCCTTATTAGATTCTCAGTGATTAATACAGTGCTCGACACATAGTAAGTACTTTAAAAATATCTATTGATTAAATGATTGATGGGAGAGAAAGGTGATAGAATAGATTTATAGAATGAGACTTGCCTTTCAGGTCATGACAATAAAGACAATTGTTTTGAATGACTGTGTGTATATATTGTGTGTGTTTGCTTTTCTTTTTTTTCTTTTTTTCCCCCAGTGATGAGAGAAAATAAAATTCATTGAAAGAAAAAAACAAAATTAAATTTACAAAACAAACAAATGTGTCATGAAACTATACTAAATGCAGCAACAGAAATACATTTTGCACAAGCAAAAGCAGGCTGCAGTCCCTCTAAATCCCCTCATCGGATTTTGCTAGGAGTCTCTAGATGAGGCAAAGCTCAGAAAGCCTTTCTCCAGAACCTAGAAGTACCTTCCAAAACACCCTTTGTCAAACATTCTCAGCACTTACTTTTTTTTAGTTTAATCTATATTGTTCACCCTTTCTTAAGTCTAAACAATTAACAAAACAACAAATCAAGCCCTCATTTATAGTTATTGCCATTCCTGTGGTATGAAAGTTCACACTTAAAATCTAACAATGGACTTTCTATTTTTGTGAGTGTATTTGTCTTTTTTTTATTGATTTATTTTGATTTATCAACAATCACTTTCATAAGCTTTTGAGTTTTAAATTTTTCTCCCCTTCCCTCCCCACCTCCCTCCCCAAGACAGCACACAATCTGATAGAGGCTATACATATACGTTTCCATTAAACATATTTTCACATTAGTGATGTTGTAAGGAAGAATTAGAACCTATAGGAGGAACCACAAGAAAGAGAAAACAAAACAAAACAGAAGAAAAAAATTAGCAAATAGTATGCTTTGATATGCATACAAACTCCATAATTCTTTCTTTGGATGAGAATAACATTTTCCATCATGAGACCTTTGGAGATGTCTTAGATCCTTGCATTGCTGGGAAGGGCTAAGTCTATAAATAACAGTCATCTCACAACATAGTTGTTACTTTGTACAATGTTCTCCTGATTCTGCTCACTTCATTCGGTATCAGTCCATACAAGTCTTTCCAGGTTTTTCCGAAGTCAGCCTGTTCATCATTTCTTATAGCACAATAGTATTCCATTACCTTCATATACTACAACTTGTTCAGCCATTCCCCAATTGGTGGACATCCTCTCAATTTCCAATTCTTTACCACAACAAAAAGAGCTGCTATAAATATTTTTGTACATGGTGATCCTTTTCCCATTTGTATGATCTCTTTGAGATACAGCCCTAGAACTGCTATTGCTGGGTCAAAGGGTATGCACATTTTTATAACCCTTTGGGCATAGTTCCAAATTGTTCTCCAAAATGGTTGGATCATTTCACATCTCCACCAACAATGCATTAGTGTTCCAATTTTCCCACATCTTCTCCAACATTTATCTTCTTTTTTTGTCATTTTAGCCAATCTGATAGGTGTGATGTGGTACCTTAGAGTTGTTTTGATTTGCATTTCTCTAATCAATAGTGATTTGGAGCATTTTTTCAAATTACTATAGATGTCTTTAATTTCTTCATTTGAAAACTGCCTACTCATATCCTTTGAATATTTATGAATTGGGGAATGATGTGTATTCTTAGAAATTTGACTTAATTCTCTATGTATTTTAGAAATGAGTTCCTTATCAGAGACACTGGTTGTAAAATGCTTTCCTAATTTTTTAATTTCCTTCTAATCTTGGTTACATTGGCTTTGTTTGTGCAAAATCTTTTCAATTTAACGTAATCAAAATTATCTATTTTGCATTTTGTAATGTTCTCTATCTCCTGTTTGGTCATGAATTCTTCTATTCTCCATAACCTATTCCTTGCTCTTCCAGTTTGCTTACAGCATCAGCCTTTATACCTAAACCCATTTTGACTTTGTTTTGGTATATGGTGTGAGATTTAGGTCTATGCCTAGTTTCTGCCATACTCTTTTCCAGTTTTCCCAGCAGTTTTTGTCAAATAATGAATTCTTATCCCAGAAGCTGGGGTCTTTGGGTTTATCAAATAGTAGATTACTGTAGTCATTGACTACTGTGTCTTGCATACCTAATCTATATCCACTGATCCACCACTCTATTTCTTAGCCAGTACCAAGTAGTTTTGATGATTGCTGCTTTATAATACAATTTAAGATCTGGTATGGCTAGAACATCTTCCTCTGCATTTCTTTTCATTACTTCCCTGGATATTCTGGACTTTTTGTTCTTCCAAATGAATCTTGTTATTATTTTTTCTAGCTCTATAAAATAATGTTTTGGTAGTTTGATTGGTATGGCACTGAATAAATAAATTAGCTTAGGTATAATTGTCATTTTTAATTATATTAGCTCAACCTATCCATGAGCAAATTATGTTTTTCCAATTATTTAGATCTGACTTCATTTGCGTGAAAAGTGTTTTATAATTGTGTTCATATAGTTCCTGGGTTTATTTCAGTAAGTAGACTCCTAAATATTTTATAATGTGTACAGTAACTTTAAGTGGAATTTCTCTTCCTATCTCTTGCTGTTGGGCTTTGCTGGTAATATATAGAAACGCTGATGATTTATGTGGGTTTATTTTATAGTCTGCAACTTTGCTAAAGTTGTTTATTATTTCAAGGATTTTTTTACTTGATTTTCTAGGATTCTCTAATTATATCATCATATTCTCTGCAAAGAGTAATAGCTTTGTTTCTTCTTTGCCTATTCTAATAATACCTGCAGTTTCGTTTTCTTCTCTTACTGCTAAAGCTAACATTTTCAGTATGATATTGAACAACAGTGGTGATAATAGATGTTCTTGTTTCACCCTCCCCCCCATCTTATTGGAAATGTTTCTAGCTTGTCCTCATTACATGTGATGCTTCCTGAAGGTTTCATGTAGATGCTACTCATTATTTTAAGGAAGATTGCATTTAATCCTATGATCTCTAATGTTTTTAATAGGAATGGGTGTTGTATTTTGTCAAAAGCTTTTTCTGCATCTCCATAAATCTGATAGGTAATCTATTCCTTGCTTTCCCAGTTTGCTTATAGTATCAGCCTTTATATCTAAGTCTGAACCCATTTTGACTTTATTTTGATACATGATGTGAGATTTTGGTCTATACCTAGTTTCTGCCATACTCTTTTCTAGTTTTCCCAGCAAATTTTGTCAAAGAGTGAGTTCTTATCCCAGAAGCTGGGATCTTTGCATTTATCAAATCCCTTGTAGGGATGTAATCAGTTTGCACTTATTAATAACATGTTGTTAATTTATTTTCTGTCCCATTTACCTTTTTATGTTTCTCTTAAGTCTTGTATTTCAAGATTAAATTTTCTGTTGAGCTCTGGTCTTTTTATCAGGAAGGTTTGGAAGTCCCTGCTTTCATTGAATGTCCATCTCCTCCCCTGAAAGATTATGCTTCTTTTTGCTGGGTAGTTGATCCTTGGTTGTAATCCAAGCTCCTTTGCCTTCTGGAATATCATATTCCATGCCCTACAATCTTTTAGTGTAGAAGCTGCAAAGTCCTGTGCAATCTTGACTGTGGTTCCATGATGTTTAAATTGTTTCTTTCTGGCTGCTTGTAGTATTTTATCTTTGACTTGGTAATTCTGAAATTTGGCTACTATGTTCTTCGACGTTTTCAATTTGGGATCTCTTTCAGGAAGTGATCTGTGGATTCTTTCTATGGTTATTTTACCCTTTGGTTCTAGGACCTCAGGGCAGTTTTCCTTGATGATTTCCTGAAAGATGCTGTGCAGGATCTTTTTTCATTGTGATTTTCAGGTAGAGCAATAATTTTCAAATTGTCTCTCCTGGATCTATTTTCCAAATCAGTTGTTTTACCAATGAGGTGCTTTATGTTTTGATCTATTTTTTCATTCTTTCGTTTCTGTTTGACTGATTCTCATTCTCTCATAGAGTCATTAGCTTCCATTTGCCCAATTCTAATTTAGCACTTTCAAAGTTCACATTTATCCATTTCAGGAAGTTTAGTCACTAAATGCACCCACCCTGAGACATTGCAAATCATAGTTGAGAAGTAAAAAATTCCCTGCACATGAGCGTAATTATAACTCATTTAAGCCTAGAACTTGATGGTTTGTGAAACATTTTACCAATAGTGTCTCATTTAACTGGCAGCTAGGAGCATCAAGAAGACATCTTTGTGAGTTCAAATCTGGCCTCAGATACTTACTTGCTGTGTGATCCTAAGCAAATCACTTAACCTTGTTTACTTCAGTTTCCTCATCTGTAAAATGAGCTGGAGAAGAAAATGACAAGCCACTCTACTGTCTTTGCCAAGAAAACCCCAAATAATGAAGAGTCTTCATGACTGAAATGACTAAACACTAACAACAACACGTCATTTAATGAATGGTGGGGAGGAGGGACAGGTGCTATTATCACCCTATTTTCAAGATGACAAAATTGAAGCCAGAGAAGGAGTGTGACTTGTCTGAGGTCACACAGCCAGTCAGTTGGCAATCATCTTTTTAGTTCCTCATTCCAAGAGCCAGGAATAGTTGGTAAAAAGTGACTGTGCACAACACCACACAAGATAGTGGGGATACAAAGACTTTGAGCATCTTACTTAAATTGGGCTCTTGGCTTATATTTTTTCTGTTTTTTTTTGTTTTGTTTTGTTTTGTTTTTGTTTTGAAATGTAAGATTTGAAGAGGCAGGCTCTTCAGCAATGCCTGTGCTGTGTTCACTCAGACAGTTTCTTGAGAGCAGCAACTGACTTTGGTCTCTTTTTGTATCACCAGAACTTAGCACAGTGCCTAGCACACAATATTTGCTGACTGACTAGCTAAAGTCAATTGTGCATGAAATCAGGAGAGGGGGTGAGAGATGGTTCTGTTGCTTTCTCTGCGTGGTTCTTCCTCTAGAAAGGATTGATTAAAAGGCCTCTCTCCCAGGCCTGGGTGAGGATCCATACAATGATGGAAACTGCCCTAGGAATAGAAACTCTTGTTTGGGGTCATTGTCATGTTGTTTTTGTCCTTTCAGTCAATGGAGTTCAGAGAGAAAGGGTCATGGGAAAAATTGCTATCTTGCTAGTAATTGTTTGTTTCATGTACAAATTCTTTGCACAGAAAAGAAAAAAAAAAGATTGCTTTTTGTGACTGAATAATATATGAAGATGTAACTACATTTTCTCTAGGGCCATTACCAGTGTCTTTTCTGCAACCCTAACAGCAGACAGGACAAAAGGGATAATACATTTCTCATTGTGTCCCCTCAAGGTTTGAATTTCCTCTGCTAGGTCCCTCTAGTGTGAAAGCCTTTCCTTTCCCCATAGCTTGGAGATTATGCATGTTTGAGGCCTGGTAGTACTGATTAAAAACATTGGTCCTTAATTATTTTGAGTAAATAGTGTGTCCTTGGGATCATGGGCAACTCTGATAACTGAGTAGTAGCAGAACAGTATGTTTGATGAATTCTCAAGAGTCTTTTGGGATCAGTAGTTTTAATACAGGATTTTGTCATCTGTTTATAAAAGTTTGTTTCTGATTCTCATAACTGGGTAGTGTCTTTGTAGATGTTTACCAGGTCCTATATTTTTGTCACTTACCAAAGGATAATAGATTTTATGTTGGAGGAGACTAAAGATATCAATGGGTTCATATGTATTTCAGTAGGTTTTTTATCATCTTCTCCAAGATTATCTTTTAATCCTAGACCTCCATTTTGGTGAAGAAGTGTTCATCTGCCTATAGTTTCCCTAATATGATGGGCCCTGCAATGCACTAATGTTGTGTAAAACTTTATTAGTTTATGTTCTATATCTATAATGTTCACTTTACATGTCCAAAACTGTACCTGGCAAAGGGTATTGAGTGTGAATTAATTGCTTTGAATGGGTACTCCTCATTCAGGAGTGCCAATAAGTTTCAGGATGCCAATAAGTCTCTAAATATCTTCAGAACCAGCTTTTGACCTTATATCTTTATGCTTGAGTTATCTTTTCTAGAGGTGGCAAAGGTATTTGTTGGTCTTGTCTTCACATTTTGGTTAAATGTGATGTCCAGATTAAGTTTCAAAGTCTTTAATCAATATCTTTATTTGGTTGCTGTTGAGAAAGTTATACCTGTTGAGCCCAAAACCCATAACAGTCATTACCCCCAAGCTCATACAGGTTTCTTTGCTCTTACATACCAGACCAAGGACACATTATTACATAATCAATAGTTAATTAAACAGCATAACAAGTAATGTGACAGGAAAAGATCCCCCACCCCAAGCACAACAGGACGTCCCCTTTCAAGGGTTATCACTACTAGTAGGGAAGGTCTCAGTTATAGCAAACTTGTGTCATCAATGAATACATATATAAAGGACATGTTAGGAGCTCATATAGCCAGTACACGAGAATGGGAGTTACACAAATGATGAAGATGTCTGTCAGGAACCATGACACATAGTGAATTAGACTCTAGAGATACAATTGATTTTGTGAGCATCTTTGTCAATATCTTCTCTTGAGACAGTAACTGAGACTTTGGACCAGGATATCCACCTTGGAAGAATCAGACAAAACCCAGCCATGGTGCCCAAGTCTAATAGCAATTCTGTTCTCAAAGGCTGATGGCTACATTGGGTTAAAAATACATCATTCCAGACATCTTTCTGACTTAGTGTTTGACCTTCCTTGTTACTCCACTTTAACTCTTACGGAGCATCTCCTGTGGCCACAAACCTCATTTTGGTGGGGTCCTAACCTAGGCACCAGAACAACACCCAAAAACAAACATTGTTACTGCTGCTGCTGTACAAGGAGCCGTTTAGATCCTATGATGCTGACAGCTACTTCACTGCCCAAATCCTCTTTAAGTGGCTCACATGAAAATGAAGAAAGACCAAAGCTAACTCAGAATCAAGAAGGAGAGGCAATTTCCCTTGACCCTGCTCATCCCCAGTCTTTTTTTTTAAGTGGATTTCTGTCATCATCAACAATAAGAACAACAAAATTCTTGTGGATTTTTTTTCATTTAACTAATAAACACACATTTATCAAGCACTACTATATGCTAGGCACTCTTCAAAGTGCTCAGTCCTCAAAAGAAAAGCAAAACAAGCAAACAAACAAATCTGCCTTCAAAGAATTAATATTCTAATGGGGAAAACAGTGAACAAATAACTAGAGATATGCAAAATATATCCATATTATAAGGAAGGGAGTATTAGAGATGAAGTCATTAGCATCATCAGCAGTGGGGACCAGGGAAGGTCTCTTAAAGTGGGGGGTGAGCTAAGTAATTCAGAAGGCAGGGAAACTGAAGCAAAGTTTAGGAGAAAGAACATTTTAAGGCCTGTACAGAATTTCTTTGTCCTCTGATATTACTATTATGCTCAAATAGCAATGCTATGTTCTTGGGTAACAAGGAAAATAAGAGAACACACAATATGAAATGATAGAATAGAACTTCACAGTTCATTTTTCTTCCCAGGTTTTTAATACACACATCCAAAGGAGTCCATAAGAAATCCTTATGGGAACCATGAAAATTCCTGGAAGAAAACATTGTTTCACCTGCACATATCCTTTTCCATTACAGTAAAATCACAAGTCAAATATCTGCCAACTAAAATTGACCCAGTGACCTGGGTTCACTAATGTGAACCCAGGATTCACATTAGTTTTTTTTTTCTTGCCACCAAATTCAGAATGGTTAAATACTTTAAAATAATGTTTAAAAAGGATGGATCCAAGATGGCAAAGTAAAGAGAGCATTCTAGCTGAACTTTCCCAACATTCCCCTCTAAATAACTTTAAAACAATGCATTAAATCTGATTCTAAAGAGGCATAACCAACAGAAGGTTGTGAGATATTTTCCAGCCTAGGAAAACTAAAGAAGATAGAAGGAGAGATTTGTGGCACTGGGGTATGGCCTGACTATGAGCACAGCACAATTGGGACACCAGCTGTGAATCTTGGTGGGAGCTTTTAGGGGTAGAAGTAGCAGCAGCAGCAGAAACAACAGCAGGGCTACTGAGAGCAACTGCCACCCAGGGATAGCAAAGGGATTGAACATCTCATCAGAAAGAGATTCTAAGAGACCCCTGTGTTAGCACTAGGTGCAAGGACTCGGCACTATTTGACAATTCCATTGCCCGTTGCTAGTTCTGGGTCGCAGTTTCAGGGCAAAGAGGAGCCCTTATGATTGCAAGGGAACAAGGGCCCTACTTCTTGGGTCTCAGTTTCAGGGCAGAAAAAAGCACTTCCAGTCACTAGGGAGGAGGGGCCTATGTGGGTAAAGTCTAAACCCGGGTACAGACCGAGAAAGCAGTGACCATACCTCTCCTTAGATTACACTACTTTGGAAGCACCAAAAATGTACAGACCTCCAGAAGTAGATGTAAAAACAGTAGGGTGGAAAGCTTGAAGCTTGGACAGTGACCCCCCCACCCCCATCCCCCAACACACACATCTTAGAGATGTGAAGAACCCAACTTTAACATAAAGTACAAAGTCAAGAAATAGGTTGGAAAATGAGAAAATAAAAGCAACAAAAAAAGAACCTTGCCATAAAAATGCACTATGGAGACAGGGAAGTTCAAGACATGTACTCAGAATAAGATAATGATATGAAAACATTGACAAGCAAAACCTCAAAGAAAAATGCAATTTGCCTAATAACCATCCTTAGAAAAGCCACAAAAATAGATTTTTAAAAAAAAGAGTAAAAATAATTTTCAAAATCAAATAATAGTAGTAGAAGGAAAATTAGGAAAAGGAATGAAAATAATGTAAGTAAATTATGAAAAGAGAATTATCAGCTTAGTAAAAGAGGCTCAAAAATACTGAAGGAAATATGTGCTTAAAAACTATATAACTCCTTTTCTACCAAATATTTATACATAAATGTTTTGTTAATCTTTAAATATGTACTTATATATGTACATATATTTGTGAAAGCATTTTCCATTCTTATTCTTCTTGACATAGATCATAAAAAGGCCAACACCCACATCGACAGGATGGTAGAATTCCCAGCAGCCATGTGAGAAAGCAGTCTAAGGAGGATTATAGCAATCTGAAAAATGAACTAGAATTAGAAGTGTTGATATGGCTATTTCACACCTCTTTTACCGTAGCAAGCTTGGTTTATTCTTAGTTAAATATGACCATTTGTTATCATTTTAAAGCATAATTAAGAATTGTGATAATGTGTGATCTAGTGTTATAAAATATTCCTCAATACCTCCTTCTGGAAGTGACAGGGATGGAAACATTGATTGTGTGCCTCTGTACTAACAATTACAGTATCCTCACCCTTAGGAATGTCTATGTTTATATATGTGTCTATGTATATATGGTGATGGCAAAGCAAAAAACAGAATATGAGCTCTGATGCCAGTGAGAAAAATGGAAAAGAAAATTGAAATCACAAAATCATGACATTAAATACGTACACAAACATCCCCAATCTTCAAAATTTACCAATGGAATCTGGAATCCAGGGCCATTTTTTGATGTCAAGAATCCATTCACATATGGGAGACAGTTTTACTCAACATTTTTTATAGAAAGGACCCCACAGTTTAAGACTTCAGAAAAGGCAAGTTAGAGTCATTTGGGGCATAATAGAATATGAACCTCAAAGATACACAATTGTTCAGTTTTGTCTTTTTGTGTCTAACAGAGAGTTTGGCAATATTCTAGGAATTATATAAACTGTATAATTAAAGAGAGAGAGAGTGAGAGCAATTATTGAACACTTACTATGTGGTACACCAAGTACTGTGCAAATCACTAAGGAGATAAGTACAAGAAAGTAAGAAAGTCTTTGCCTTTAAAGAGTTTACATTCTCATCGAGGGGGTAATCTATATTGGAGAGCAGGAAAGTGGCTGAAAGGAGTGATGTGCTGATGGTGGCATGGCTGAGACCTAGTGGCTAGAAAGGGAGATAGAGGCCTAACTTCAAGCAAGATAAAGTGACAGTTCATATATCAGGGTAGTTCCTTTAGGGAGGAGATAGGAATGATGACTGGAGTTCAGGAAGCCTGGCTTAGAGGTGGGAAATGTCTCTTGATTAGTTCAATATCTTCATTCATACAGAGTTCAATGTTCTATGTGAATTTGTAGTAGTCAGATACTTCAAATGTAATCAAATGCATTTTATAGATTAATTGCATTCATCAAAGATGCCCTCACGGGCATGGATTGTTCTTAAAGTTTTATATAGAAAAGACAGTAAGTGTATGGATCTTTTTGGTGATTTTCTTGTGGTTATTTGTCCTTAGAATAAGAAGATCCAGGATTTTCCCTGATCTTTTAACATCTTCCCTGCCCTTAGATACCATCAGTATCCATTCCTGAATGCCTTCAGTCATTGCCACCTCCAGATATTTTGCTTTTGGTTCACCCTGACTGCTCTGTCCTCTTGGTTTGCTTTCTTGCCATTCCCACTTCCATAGGAAAGACATGTAGATTTATGGGGTTAGAATACAAATGTGGCGGTGGCCCCACCATCCTGGAAGGTGAAAGTGGTTTGTCAGAACAATCTTCACAGCTTTGCTTGTTTGTGGTTCAGGCATACTTTTACCACCAGCATTATATAATAGACCAAATCTTGAGAATCCCACAATGCAGTGAAAAATGCAGGGAACACAAATGACACTGTAATGGGTATGAGATGGGGATGAGGTAAAGACCAGCATGTTGAATGTGGGCTTTGATTTCCATGAGCACCACGATCATCCAAGGATGATCCTGAGCGTCTAAACATAGCCTAGGAGAGACGGTTTCATCCCTGCAGCCATGGTGAAAGGAAAACCAGAAAGTCAAGTAGTGAGCCCAAATTTGGGGCAAGAGAAAAGCTCCTAAGCAGTCCATGTCCCAGGACTGGCATTTTGGCTTCCCCAAATCTGAGAGTTCCTGCAACGTTCCACTTAACTAGAAAAGGGAGATGACTGGAAAAGCCAGACCCATGAAGGGATAGTGCATTGCTCTCTTGTCACAATGCCTTTCAGAAATTGGGAGGCAGAGGAAGCCACTGGGAAAGTCTCTGTAAAGAAAAAAAAAAGTTCCATTATAAGTTGTATAATAACTGTTAGAAAATATCCGTGAGTTCTTTTTTCAAATAAAATATTTACTTAGTAACTATAAGTGATATAATTTGAGGTAATTAACTTAGTAATTAAATTAATAATGATTTAGATTTTTTTTGCACTAGATTGTGGATATGGAGAGCGGACATCTCCAAATTCTAGTAATGCCTAGATAAAGACATCTGAAAGGCCAGCTTTACCAATGACAAGTAGGAGTGCCATCTATTGGTAGATTTCTTCAATTGTGGGCACATTGTTCCTGGAACCCAGAAAGGATTGGTAATAAGGATTTTGTGTTCCTTCCAACTGTATGTTCTAACAGCTTCTATTTCAATCCCTAATATAATAGAAATTCCAGACCCCTGAATTGTCAGTGATCCCCAAAATTCTCTGAGACTCAATACTCTTCTCCTTCTGTACCCTCTCTTGGTGATCTAATGTGTTCCCATAGATGATTCCTATAAATAAGTGTGGGTTTGTATGTGTGTATATGTGGTGGGGGGTACATACACAGCCCTATTCTCTCCCCTGGGTTCCAATCCTAAATCATTAATTGTTTACTGGACATTGCAAATAGAACATCCCAGAAACATCTCAAAGTCAACCCGTCCACATGTCCAAAACAGAAGCTGTTATGTCCTCCCTCCAACCCTAACACCATTTGAAATTTTGCTGTTTCTGTTTAAAGCACTACAGTCATTCTGGTTTCCGGGTTTGTCACCTCAACATCATCCTGGTTGGCTTTCTTCCTTTCTCTTACACCTCTCATATCAAGTCAGTCATCAGATCCTACTGTTCTACACATCTCTTGCATCAGACTTTTCATCTCTCCCAAGACAGCTGTCTAGCCCCTTAGCTCATACCCTCACTACCTCTTGACTAGATTATTACAATCAAGTCTCTTACTAATCCACTGCATTGTCTTAAGAGCTGCTAAAGTGATTGCTCCCCTGTCCCTCTCCCTCCCCTTCTCCTTTTCCACTCTGGGATGTACTGGCTAGATTTCTTTCTCAAAGACCAAGCCTTAAACCCAATTCATTCTGGAGCTCATAGATTGGACAACAATAAGTCCCTGCCCAAGCATCACTGCCCCCTCCCCCCCACCTCCTTGCTCAGAGTGAATAGTGACTATTTCTCTTTTGGCCAACAACTCTGAGGGTATTTTCCTTTCAATTCGCTTTTTTTTTTAAATTATTAAAGTGGCCATCCCTTAGCTCACTTCATAAAGAGGGCTATTAGTAAATAGGTATTTACCTATAGGTATTACCTCACTCAAATTGAGAACCTGAAAAGGCCTTATTTTAAAAGGGCTGGGATCTCCCATTGCATCCTGGGCTATATCCAGTCCTCCTGATGAATATCTGGCCATTGAACCCAGATGGCTCTAGAGGAGGGAGTGAGGATGGTGACCTTGAATAGCCCTCCCTCACTCAAATCAAAATCAATTGCAAGTCATGTCATTATCTCCCTGATGTCATAATCATAAGAAAGGACAAACACAACCTTAAGCATTTATATAACCTACGCCACACCCTTACTCAACAAATCCTCCTAGATCAAATATAAATACTTCTATTAACTTTTAAAGTCCCTCATCACATGGACCCAACTTATCTTACTGAGCAAATTATACATCCCTGCCTCCTTCCTGCATGCTCAGATACAGTCAATATGGCATTCTGTCTTTTTTCTCACAATTGACAGCCCAACTTGCATCTATGTTCTTTTGCATTGGCTATCTCCTATGACTGGGACACCCTCTTCCCTCAACTGTACCTCATGGACTTCCTGCCTCCCTTCAAAATACAGTTTAAGCACCACTTTCTCTAGAAAGCTATTGATGAGCTGCCAATTCTTTACTAGTGTTCTGTCCCATAAGTTACCTTGTATTTAATCATTTTCTATTTATTTGTCTGTCAGTCAATGGGCATTCATTAAGTACTTACTATGAGCTTGACAATGTGATGAGTACCGAGAAAACAGTTTTTTTTTTCTTTTTAATTTGTGTTTCTTCTGCTTCTAGGTATTATGTTAAGGTTAGGATGTGGCTAGCAGATAGAGGTCTAGACCTGGAGTCATGCTCTCACTCCATGTAGGCCTATGGGCCAAGCTTAGTTTCAGTATCCAGAGAATGAAGATATAAGAGCCTCTATCTCCTCTCTTGAGGGTGTTGTAAGAATCAAAGGAGATAGCATGTGTAAACTGCTTCACAAGCCATATCACACCAGAGCAAGGCTCACTGTCATCGTCATTGTTATCATCGTCATCATTGATGTTGTTGTCGATGATGATTGATGCTAAGCGTCACCTAGTCTCCCTTCGTGGAAGGTCAGTTCTTTGAGGAAGAGGACTGCTTCATTTGACTATTTCTCTTGCCATCACCCAGTCTAGTGCCTAGCAATAAATACCTGTTGATTGATTCATAAACTTATGGGTGGATTGACTGATGTCTGCCTTCTTTGGTCTGGAAGCACTTCCTCCTCCATTGGCAAGAGTGACCCCTCTTAGTAATTTCATCCTGTACACTTCTGTTCTAATCAGTTTCCTAAATCCTCCTGGGAGGGGCCCTCCAATGCATTGGAGGGCTTCCTCTAGTCTAATAAAGTATGTCTATACATATTATTAATTTTCATATTCAAAAGGCTATCACACTGGTGAGTCAGTGATTCATTTAAGTCTGGTATGGGACCCAGCTTTACCCCATCTTCTTGATTTTGTAGAAAATACGCTGTTTATTTTATTGTCTGATAAATGGACAATGATGGGCTTTTTTTAAATATGGAAATTGAAAAACTGATTGGAAAGTGGATATGAGGCTGGTAAAGGTTAGAATAATTTTCCCCAATTGAAAACAACTTTTTAGTTTTCCCTCATAAATCAAGAACAGTAGTCTTAGCTACTTAAAATTTATCTTATGTTCTAGTCTTCAATGAAAACTTGTGCTTACAATGGATTTGGTAATAATTTATTTTCCAAACTGAAAAGCTACTCAAGGACAAATTTTTCATATTGGATCTTAGAAGAGCTCTTTCCTGTTTCTGAAGAGTGTGCTTAATGTAAAAATCTGATCTATTTTTGATTGAATCTGTTTTATGGTCAGCTTATCTGTACTTCTGTATTATTAACAAGTTTTATTCATCGTCAACTATTCCATCCATATTATACCTAACAAATCCATAACACATGAGCTGTCAGGTCAAATCTTATTACATGCATTGGAAAATACACTCTGAGGATCTGATTTTTCCTTGCCATCCATATAACAGATAAAGCAGGTATTCTCTTTTAGTATCAATATTATCTTTGAAATATGACCCAATAGGGCACTGTTGTCCAGAGTTTCCTCAGGCCAATAAATTTTTGGCCAGTAGAACAATCTGTTTCCTCCCCACTTTTTTATGCCAAATTGCCATTGCTTTAATTGATTTCACTTTTTGGTGAAAACCATAAATGTGCTCAACCATTTGAGGTACGTGAATATTTGATCAGCATGCAAATAAGCTCATTGAGGCTACTCTATTGATTTCTTTCACTGTAGTCATCACCTGCAGGAATCTCAGCTTAGTTTAGTTGAAAGAACAGACTGGAGGTCCAGAGACAAACCTTTGAATTTGGGTTCTGCCACAAATTAGCTGTGGGACCTTGGCCACGTAATACAATTGATGTGGAACTCAACTTTCTTAGCTGTTGAAAAGGGGAGGACTTAGAGGAAATACAGTTTTCAGAAGGGATACAGAGAGTAACCTCAGGCACACTTGAGGATAATCCAAAGTCCAGAGGATCCCTCTTTGGGAACCATAGAGAAAAAAGGTAAGGAAAGAAATGAAAGGGCCAGACCCAGGTGGTAGACTGGAGTCATAAAAATGAAGTGGCTAGATAGTCTGAGACCAAGTGGGATTCTCTGTAAGCTGGAATGAGAGAAGACAGGAAACTGGCTGTAAAAACCAGAATTTGCCTTGGATTAGAAGTATGTGAGGAGCTGGGTTTCCTGTACACTTCACTCCAGGCACAGTGGACAATGCTGACTCCAAAGATTAAAAAAAAAAATAAGAAGAAGAAAAAGAAAGACAGATAAATCAGCATAAAAAGAAGCAGGCTTTTGTTGTTGTTTGAAAGCTTGAGTAAGGACTGAAATATAAGAATAATATACAACAATGAAGAATAAGGTTGAACCTTATCACAAGTTTTACAATTCTTATAGTTAGTTTTTGTTTATATTAGTTAACTTGAGAGAGAGAGAGAAAGAGAGAGGGGGAGGGTAATAGAAGAAAAAGAGAGATAATAAAAAAGAAAATATATAGAAGGAAAGAAGGAAGGAAGGAAGGAAGGAAGGAAGGAAGGAAGGAAGGAAGGAAGGAAGGAAGGAAGGAAGGAAGG
>NW_020954577.1:20383888-20442800 GCF_900497805.2 Vombatus ursinus | reverse complement strand
AGGAAGGAAGGAAGGAAGGAAGGAAGGAAGGAAGGAAGGAAGGAAGGGTAAAAAAACAAATGTGTATTTCTGAAAGAAAGGGACAGAAAACAAAGGATCCTAACATACCTTTGACAACAATACATTCAATTCAGTTCAATCCAACAAATATTTATTAAGCAACTGCAGAGTGCTAGGTCCTGCTCAAGGGACTACTTAAACCAAAATAAGAAAACAAAAGAACTCATAACTGTAAAGAAATTATATTCTGATTCACTTGGACTCCAACCCCAGGTGACAGTGTACCAATGAATTACAGTAGGTATACTTCCCTGGGCCTTGAAGGAGAAGAATGTGGCTCCTGAGAGCCAGTTGGGGATGATAAATGTTCTCTGGAGACTAACACTAGTATGGATCTCCAATTACTGTCAAGTAGTGTCTAAGTGGGAACTCTGCACCCAGGATGAAGAGTACCAATGTTCAAAATTTGGAGTCAATAGAGCATTTCCTTCATCCCTTTTATTTGAATTTCTGCATTTTTAGCAAAAGGTAAGGGGCTGTGGTTGAGGATTACTGACAAGCCTCAGACCTGTCAGTGACTTAGGGAGATGTCTACTCTGAGCGTGTGAAGACTTGCCTTGGCAGAATGGGCAGATGAGGACAGCATGTTCCAAGGGCCATGAAGGTGGCTGAAAGCAGGTGCTGTGGAGTGCTTAGAGCTTGGTCAGATATCAAAGACACCAGGTCATCCATTGTATCCTGGGCCATTGACAGTCATCTTTTATTTTTATTATTAATTTAAAACTTAAATACAAAAGGAGAGAAAAAAAGAACATTTGCATGGACACAGGAGAATATATAGAGAAGATTCATTATAAAACCATAGATTTCCACTTCAGACTGTTTGCTTAAAAAAAAAACTATGAAATAAATACTACACATTGTTTTCAAAGCTACCTAGCTTTTCCGTGCTTCCTTCTAAGTTTTCTTTTGCTCTCTGCTATGCACTTTTTATTTTTTTCTCCCTCTTCAGCCTGCCCTAGAGAAGGCTACAATTAAACATGTATGTGTGTGTATAAATTTACACATACATACATATGTAAAGCCATACTGTACATACTTCTAATTATGAGTGCTTTCTCTGGAAGTTGATAGCATCTTCCTTCATAAGTCCAAATCTCTTTCCTTTTTTTTTTTTCTGAAATCAACCAGCTCATCATTTCTTATAACATAGTATTATTCTATCACAATCATATACCACAACTTATTTAGTCATTCCCCAATTGAAGGTCGTCTATCATTTTAACCACTCCAATAGGTCATGGCCAGTCATCTTGACTTTCATCATTGAATCTGAATGACTCAGAAAGAGAAAGTCCAATGACTTTGCACAACTCTGCCTCACTTAAATTCCATTCATGCACAAGTCAAGACATCACACTAGGGTGTCATTGATCTTCTTCTAAAAGGAAGCCATTGCCATAACTTCATGGGTTGATGAATTCTGGAACTTGTGCTGACATCTAGGTTAAAGGCAAGAACCTAGTGAAGAGAAATCAGTGCTTGTGGTCAGGGTTGGTACCTGGGTGTCTTTGGTTCCAGACCAAGGGTGTAACCGTGTGGAAGACAATGGTCAGGTGGGTTTCCTGGAGCTCTCTTGTGTTAGGCTTTGCCCCATTGCATTGTGCTCTGGGCTTTGCCCTCCCAGCTCCCCTGATTCAGTCTTGGCTACTGATCCCCATGAGAGTTCCATTTCCTACTTTCTCTCTTGCTCAGATACCTGTGCATGTTGTAGGTTTAGATCTTCCTCTTAGTCTGCTCTAGAAGCTGGGCTTAAAGAAATCCAAAAACTCAATGTGAATGTTGATTTCATGTTTTACAAAGTTGGTCTCATAGGTTCCCAAAGTAGACAATACCACTCCCTGGGGGGGGGCACTGAAAGGATCAAGGTGGGTGGTGGTAGCCTCTGGTGATGTAAATTTTAAAAAAAATCTGTTAAAGGGTTAAAGGGTTAAAGAAAATAGATTGGGGGGGTGCTGAGTCATTTTTTTAAAGGGGGGTGTAGGCCAAATAAGTTTGTGAGTAATAAACATCTCTTATCCTCCATATGTGAGTTGAAGCACTGGAGCTTAGGGAAGGGGGTGGCTAGCATATGGGCATCACATAGACAACTTGAATTTACACAAGTTTCCTCTAACTGTGCCTCTGATGGAATTAGAAGGACAGTGGTGCTGGTTCCTAGGACAACACAAAAAGCAGCTTCGAGGTGGAAATTTAAAGCTGATATTTGAAACAAAAGAGTCTAATTGCAATTATTGAAGAAAGAGTTAAGATTTCAAGAGAACATAAGAAAAGCCAATGAAAGCTTGAAAATAGCATGGCTGAATTGGTCTTTAGTTTTAAAGGTTAAATGAAACATGGTGCATGATTGTTCTCATTTCCAATTAGTTCTTGCAAGTGAACAGATTGAGGTGGGAGATTAGATGAGACTTGGGCTGAGAGGTGGAAGGTAATATTTGTTTTGGTTTAATTTGAGTTCAACCTCAAAATGTCTGGATTAATGATTAATAGGTATCAGTGTTTTCCTCAAACACAAGTATGATGCCAGTCAGTTTGTGAGTAGCCATAACTCTTCCTGTGATGTAATCAAGACCCTTTGAGATAGGTTTTGAAAATGTAAGCAATAGCCCATAACCTTTGAACGCAAAGGTAAGTTTAGAATTAATTCCAAGTGCTTTTCATAAATGAGATAGATAAGAGGGTCTATGCCACCGAAAAGCAACTGATACAGTGTCTTCATTTATTGCATTCTGAGTCAGAGAGCACGGGCTCTCTAACACCATTGTCAATGAATTTGAAACGACTCCAAAGATCACACATCAGTGAAGCGTCACATCTTATGTTCCCATCAGATGACCATTTTGCTGGGCAAATGCCATTTATATTTCAGAAGACATCCATGTTCTAATCAAAAATGAATTAGCAGACATGGAAACTTCAAGCACCATTTGTCACCTGGAACTCACATTCATTAACATGCCTCCGTTCTGCATCTTGAAGAAAAGCTAAGTCAATTCCAAAATTATCATAACATTCACAACTAAACAGTAATGCATTTAAAGTGAATGTATTGGAAATTGAATGCCAACTGAAAATAAATGATGGTACCTTTTAAAATGAAATTACAAAAGGCTTTTACTTTGTCCTTTACCCTGTTGTCATCTTCAGTTAGTCGAGCTGTCACATTTCTACCATTTATGTCCTCGAACAAAAATGGCTTAGAATAGGAAATGAAGCCAAACGCACGTTGGATTCTCCTTAAGTGAAGAGCTGATAAATGCACTTGTGATGAGAGGAAGGAAGGGGAGGGGGAGAAAAACAATTGCATTCCATGCATCTGCTGCCTTCTTCTATACAGACTGCTTCAAGAAATCTAGTGCATCTATCTTTTTATCATTCCTGTTTTCCAGACAGTTCTCTTGAAATTCACTTCAGTTCCATTAAAAAGGATAAAGGAACCCAATCTAGCAGAGAATTTCAGCAGACTTTGGGCATCATTGAGTTTTATGATTGCTTGTTTGCTTCGTTGTTGGCGTTGGTGTTTTGTTTGTTTTTGCTTGTTTCTTATTTTTTTTCCAATGAACCAAGAAAGGATATAATTTTTCTGGGAATCAATTAAGTTATAGACTTTTAAAAATTTATTTTTAATAAGCTACTTGGAAGTCTAAAGTAGAAAGATTGTAAATGGTTTGTAGGGTTAGAAGTAAATATATATCAATCAACAGACGGTGGAGATTAGTTTGGCAAATATGTCTTTCATCCTCTCAGCCTTTCTCTACCTCCTCTTCCTTGTTCATTATACCTTTCACCCTCTGTGCCTCTTGGGCTACAAAATTGGGTTATAAACACAGAAATAGAAACAGATCCTGAACTCAAATGGCTTATATTCTCCTTGTGGGAAAGAAAGTAAACACATACACAAGTGAACAAATACAAAATATATACACAATCAATATCAAATAATATGGTGGAGAAGCATGAAAAAGGACTAGAGCCAGAGGTGCCACAAGTTAAACCTTGAAGGAAGCTTGAGTCTCTTTGAGGTAGAGGTGAAAGAGAGTCTTCTAGGTATGATGGGCGGTCTGGGCAAAGGCTTATTTTCATCCAGAATGCATATGTCTGTACTGTGTTGGATCCCAGCCCATTTCCTAATTATGTGGCAGGTTCCTTGGGTCCTTAAGAGAGAAAAGTTGAGACTGATCAGAATTCTAGCCTCCTTTCTCTTTCATTCCCCCCTCCATCCCAATTTCATCTTTTAATGACCTTCTAGCCTTTCTTGAGTTGACATTTGGCCTCTGAGGAGGATCCTGAGGACCAAAGACAAAGGCTGTAAAACAAAGCTATTCCTAGAAGATGCTAACTGAAATAAGGAGATTAAGACCTGAGAAACAGAAGATAGAAGTATTATCTTACTATATGCACTCCCTACCTCTCAGTAGTGTTGTGAATTTCTCTATCTCTATCATCTCTATTTCTATCTCTCTATATTTGTTATCAAACGACAATGTTTCTTGGGCTATAACATCACCAACAAATATCATCTTCCAGCTGACATAATGGGGAGAGGCTGTCACTTTCTCAACCTAGCTTCCACTAGGGAAGGGATACTCCCCCACTGGGACACTGAATTGAGAGGACAATTTTCATTGTCCTTGGGGTAGGTCTCTCTGACTCAATCTTTGGTTTTTGTTGAATCTGATGCTTTTCTGGCAATTAATGGGGCAGGAATCCTTAAATTCATAATATCCAACTCATTCATTAGAAAATCTTGAAATGTGTATATAATGTTGACTTGCCTTTGGAGGTCATAGGCAGCCTTTGGGTCCTAGAAGGAGATTGCTTGAAGAGAAATACTAGTGAGCAAGGACTAGTACTAGGACAAGGACAAGTACTAGGAGCACTTGCTGGAAGAAGTAGGTGGTGTTTCCATAGGTTTACTGGATTCTTCACCCTCGGTGTTATTTAATTAGCCCCCTTTCACTTGGGCATGGAGTAGTAGCAGTCTGAACTATCTTTCTTTCCTAGGTCCTCTTCTTCCTATCAATGAAGCAATGAGGAACCTAAGATCCACTTCCTACTCCAACTTCTCTATGAACAAAGATGACCAGAAAGTCACTGGCTTGGCAGTCTGGGGACCAGAGTTTAAATCTTGCTTCTGATTCTACTACCAGCATGGCCTGGATCTACTTACTGACCTTCCTTCAAACTCATATTCCTCGTCTATAAATAAGGCGATTAGACTGAATGGTCTTAGACGACCCTTCCACTTCTAGATCTAGAATCCAATAATTCTTCTTAGGACATTTCATGAAGTTATTCTTCTGTTGACTAAAGGAGGTTTTCAAAGTGTCTTCCTTTCACTTTTCCCCTATACTGTCCCTTCTATGCATTGGAAAGTATACATGGTCTTAGTTCCGCCTTGGTTTTGATGGGCTTATGGCAGGTATTAATTGTGTCTCATTGGTTTAGGGATTCTTGAATGTTCTTTATAGGGTTAATGCTTCTGTTTATCACTGATATGCTTCATAGTTGAACTTCCACGACACATATGTGTTTGTTAGTGAAATCCCCTGGGATTATATTTGCTTGATCCTTTCCACTAAGCCTCCCTTTATTAAGTAAACATGTGTGGTTTGTGGCCTTCAAGTTTCCTAATGCTCATTTCTTTGTAAAGATAGTCTGTTGCTTCCCTTTATTGTGTGTTACTTTGGGCAAGTCACTCAACTTCTCAGGGTATTTATTTCCTCACGTATAAAGTGGGTACATCAAATTAGAGAGCCTCCCAAATCTCTTCCAGAAAGAAATTGATGATCTGGTGCATCTGTGATCTAGATCATTTGGATTCCCTGGCTGCCCCAAGACTTACGGTACAAGTAAGCTATAAGAGAGTGGCACGGGGAGCCAAGAAACTACTCCAAATTCCTTCTTCTACTAAAAAGAGCAGTATCCAGATATTATTCTCTAAAATTTAGTATCACAAAAATGTATCTACCTTACTTATACTATGAATACATACAATGAATAGAATGAATAGAGAGCCACACTTTTTTAAGATTGTCATCTCAGATGCATGGCGTGTATGTGTGTGCATGGGTGCATGTGTGTTTGGGAGAAGTGGACTTGTGAGTTTGAAGAACCAAACATATCTGTAAGACATGAGCCAGGCTTCCATATCATGTTGTACCTCTGCATGTATTAATTCAGTCAATGATTCAACTATTGGGTTTTTCCTCAACCTTCCCCTATGGCCTGTGTTCCATGTTTCCTCAGGCTAACCCCCCTACTCAGTTGTCCACAGGACCTATTGTAAAATTTGGCATGTGTGTGTGTGTGTGCACATGTGTTGCATGGAATTCCATCATAAGTCTGTGATATGACCAAATATCTCCACATAATGAATTCAGATCACCAAATGCAGTTACACTTGTCACCTAAAATTGATTTGAACCCTCATGGGATGTAAATGTAGATATCTAGATCACTAGCTGACTGTTACTAAAACAATTATTAGAAAGGATGTGGGGAGTAGGGCATTCTCACCAAATTAGAGCTGTCTAACAACAGAAAGGTGTACTACACCACCTTCAACTCTCCATGGAATGAACTAGTAAATGACCATTCTTAACCCTTAACACATGGCTTTCAGCAGAAAAATGATAAATATTTAGGCCAGGCCTGGAGTCAACAGTCACTTCGGTGGGAACAAAGCATAAACAAAACAAATGGTAATCTGTGATTCACTGCCTTACTGCAAAGTTATTGGAATTAAAGGCTGCCCCCCCCCAGAGAGGCAATCAAATCACCATAACAGAATACACAATTCATGGCCTTTCTGATTAAGATTTGATGTCTGTGATTTGAGCTTACCAAGAAAGGAGCAGAAAAGGAATTTGTTCAGCCTTACCTTTGGACCGTGTCCTTCCTGGATCTCACCATCAAAGCAAAAGAGCAGAAGATATTAGGCTTTGAGTAATTGCAGAACGTGGAAGCCAGATAGGCTAGTGCTCTCATTAGACAGAAGAAAATGAAATCCAAAGGGGCTCTGATAATCTGGTTGCAGGCAGGGACTGATTTGCCCCTAAACATCGTATTGAAGGCATCTGGGAGGTCTCTAGACCCCAATTGTCCAAGGAAAAGTCAAGCCTCATAGAATATAAAATCAGCCTCCTAATAATATGACTGCTCTCAGTCCTGGGGGACAGAGCAGCGTTCCAGCACCTCTCACCATTATCATGGAATCTTTGTGCCCTACTCCCTAACAAACCTGCCTTAACAGATAAATCAAATGTTGAATTCTGTTTTTGCTTTTTAGTCAAATGATGCTAACACTTCTATCTTACCCATATATCTAGAGAACATTTACTACAAAATGGAAGGAGTGATCACCTCTACAAGTATTGCTTTGCCCTGGGTTACCACATCTTATTATTGACATTGGCTTTGTAGTTGAATAACATATACATACACAATGTATGTGTGCACATATGTGAAATGCTATTTACTCACAACCCCCATTCTGTAGTGCAGAAATTGATTCCTTGAACCCAAGTGCAAAATGCTACATTTATAACCATTTGATTTAAATTTTATTCAATATGATCTAATGTTTTCATTTGTTCAAAGCTTTGTGGGTAATTATTATGCAATTCCTCTGTTTCCCATCCCTTCCATAAATGTGAAATGCATGCCACCTATGCCTTTGCAAAAGCCTTTGATGAGACTAATTAGTTAGTTCTTCTAGGGCTATTTACATTTGAATCTGGCAGGGGATGTGAGAATGACCTGGTATGGGTGAAATTAATGACAGTAATAGTGGTTTAAAATCAAAATAACTTAAAATTTACTCAATGACTCCAGGAAAGAGCTAATGATGATGTGATCCAGGTTGGAAAGAATTGGAATGGAAAGTGTAATGTGGATATGAAATAAATTAGACAGGTAGAATCATGAGTCCTTGGTAACTACCTGAATGTGATGTGGGGAAAAGAGCAGGAACAGAGTGATGGACCTGATGAGCTGAATTCTAGACATGTTGAGTTTGAATCCTGGTAGAACATGTAGGTGGAGATGTCAAGCATGTCTTCAGAAATTGAGTTCTAGAGCTGAAAAATCAAGTTGGGCTACAGATAAAGATTCAGAGGTCATCTTCTCAGACTTAGAATTGAAGGCATGGGATTGGACAAGATGACAAATAGAAGACTATAAAGCAGGGATTCTTAATCAGAGGTCCTTGATTAAAAAAAGAACAACAACTCTGATAATTAAATTTCCATGTAATTAGTTCTCTATATTTTATAAGTCTCTATATTTTAATTTATGCATTAAAAAATCTCAGTTTGAGAAGTCCATAGACCAGCAGACTGTTAAGAGCAGGCCCCCATGACACACCTAAAAAGATAGAGAACCTCTGGTGTGGTAGGAACAGAGTAGACAGAAACTTGGAGGAGGTAAAAGAGTGGTGGCAAATGTGCCACCAAAGAGAAGGAACCCCTCAAATCACTCCATCAAAATGGATACCTCCTCTATCTCTGTTTATGCGAAGAGAAAATCTTCTGTCTGCTTTCCTTCGTCTTTATTCCATTTCAGAAATTTAATATCCCTTCCTAAAAATAATTGCCATCAACATTTTTCAACTTTTTTTTAAATTTTAGAGACATGATCATGCAACATGAACTAAAATGGTCCTGGCCATTGATGCCTACAGTCTCAATGGAAAATGGATGGTGGTAATACCAGGGTGGAAATGGGGATCATTCATTCAGTTTATTTTAGAAATAAATTTAAATGTTAGAGAACTCATTTTCTATTTATAAATGTGTGTGTTTGTGGGGGAAAGCAATTTTATGTGTGACTAAATTAACTTCTGGATGTATATTAGGTACATTTGTATTAATTATTTTCTGTGCCAAAAGCCATATTTAATACTGTGCTAGTGATGACTTGTAAAGTGTTCCAACATCCAAAAAGAGTACAAAGCCATTTAACATGTTTCACTGTTACTGTTGAAAGTCCCTCTTCATCCAAAGGTCATTCTGAATACAAGGAGTTAATAAAATCATCACCTTTCACATCAAGTATCTCTCCTTAAATGGCCTGCTTATGAATGACTGTGAACGCATTGACAGCACATGAATAAAAAATCCTCAGGGAAACTTCCCAGCTTTCAACATTAAGAAAAGAGTCATGACAAAGGGATTTTGCCAAAGAGAATGTTCTCTTAATATTAGTTCTCCTGTCCTGCCAGTGTCCATCAAAGCTAGTCATGGAGATTACGGTTTCTTCAGTGAAGATCACTGTGATTACTACACATGCATCTCCTCATCCTGTCCAGGCACCACTCTCAGCTCTGGACTATTCAGGAGCTTTGGAAAAAGAAAGGAAAACAAAGCAATACAGAGAAGGAGACAAGAAAACCCTAAACTACAAGCAGCTCGTCTGGTAAAACTTTTCAAAACAAATAGTGGGAAATCCCAGCTAATGAAAGAGACCAGGTAATCTTGGAGATGTTACTGAGCTGTTGAAGAAACTCATTAAAGGAGATAATAAGAGTAACTGATTTATATCATCGGATACTTCCCTCCAAACGTGTTCAGTGGCATTCACATAGGTCAGTCTCTTTGCTTAAATATCACTGAACATAGTTCTTGAAATAACATCTCTCTCCACATATATGGAAAGAAATATATATATACATATATATTATATATATATATATATTATACAAACATATATATTTTTTCCTTTCTGTCTCTGTGCCTCTCTGTGTCTATCTGTGGCTCTATCTCTGTCTCTCTCTTTCTCTCCCTCTCTGGCCTGTGATGGTCCATGGTTAAACATGGTTCATCCATTATACCCAAGTGTTGTGGCCCTGGCATCAGTCCCTAAAGAACAAGAGTCAGACCACCTTTTCCTCTGGTCAGAGGGCAAGGCCTCTGTAACCCACACTCCTCCAAACTCTGCTTGATCCTAGCAGAAAAGATTGTTCATCTTTTATATGCTATTGTGCTTGATCTCAGAACCCTGAAATGCTTGAATTCTGCCTTTTCTTGATTTATATTGGCCAGGCTCTTTCCTAACTTAATGACTTTGATTTTTCCATGCTATTTTAAAAGAGGCAAATGAGAAAAGTGTGTGTGTGTGTGTGCATGTGCATGTGTGTGCATATATGCATACATGTGCACATGCATGTGTTGTGTGTTTTCCAATGATGATAATGCCAACAGAATACATTGACTAGATGTGCGCCATTGTTGCTGCTCACTTTTGGCTTTTAGGTATCTAAGCCATATTTGTTTGTGATGGATCATTGTATGTGCGTGTTTGTTGCAATTAGTGACTTTATTATTTATGATCAAGCATTTTACACTTCAGAGTGCATGACATGTTGGAGAGTAATGGGCTTCGAACTTTCCCAGAATGCTAATTCATCATTCCTTAATTGCCTGCTTGGAGCAAAGTCAAACAAATTCCCTGCCCACTTGACCAAAGCAGCGTTCCTCTTGGCCTTGAACACCTGAATCTCCGCACTCTTTAGCTTGAAACTTCTGTCAGTCTAAGAAATGCTGTCTCATAAAAAGTGCTGGGAAGATGAAATATGATGAAATGATCATTAGTAATAGCTTGACCTCTCCTGTTGTCTGGGCACTGGGCAGGATTTTATATAGTATCCCCTCCTCAACAGCCTACTATGTTTGAAATGAAAAGCCTTTCTCTACCCTCACATATTCTTGCTTCTAGAATATCCTTGCTTAGAATAGACTGGGTACTGAAACTTCTGCATGGCAGGGGAAGTTAGAGCTTAGGGTTTAGAAATAGGTTTCTTAAAGAACTTCGATCCCCAGGATACCCATTCTGTCTATTAACCTCTGTGGTGGAGAGCCAGAATTAGGGCTTCCTGTCTATACCAAGAATTAAAAACCCACAACAACTAAGTCGTTCATGATTATAAGGTAACAGAGAAGGGCATCCATTCATTCAAATGCCAGTTGATTTTGCTTTTTGCACCCCTTTCAGATTAGAAATTAAATAAAATTTACTTATAATGTAGCAGACTCTGACCTTCACTTACAGCCCATGGCTGTTGTTTTTACTTTATTAGAAAGAGGAGGCCACCCATTCTCTTTCCAACTCTGTTCCTCCATTCTTCAGAATTTCTGGGCATCATCAGCTTCTCTCTCTTCTTTCCTCCTATCAAATAAGGAGAGATCTCTCAAGCCATGCCCAAGATTATTCCCCCACTTCACCCTTGTCCAAGTGGCCATTCCTCTGCCAGAGTCTTGAGCCTGTCTCTCTCTTTTGCTCACTTTCTCTTATAGTTCAGATAGTTACAGAGTCCGCTACCCGACTCCAAACAAGTCACTTGAACTGACTGTACCTCATTTCCTCATCTACAAAATTAGAGAGTTGAACTTGAGAGCAGCCCTTCCAGCTCTGTGTCTGCACAGTACAGTCCCATGAGCTGCTCCACAAGGCGTGTGGCTCTCCCAGCACTAAAACTGCCTTTTCTGCCTGCTTCCTCATCTAGTTGCTGTGCAAGATCTCCTCTTTACAGATCATCTGAAAACACCGTCTACATCTCTTACCGCCACGTCATGTGCCAGGTTCTATTTGGCCTGTCGGGAGCAGAATTGTGTCCCTATCATTCTATCGAATTTGCCATAATGTGACCAAGGACCTCATATTCATTAAATCTGATGTGTTTTTTCAGCCCTTATCTTCCATGACTTCTTTATAGCTGTAGCTCTTAACACGAACGACTATTCCCTCCAGCTAAGTACGATCTCCTTTTCCGGTGCCAGGGATGACATACATGTGTACTTCTCTTTCTGTTGATGACCTTTTCATTTGTCTCTTTCACTGGCTAGTTAGTCTTTCTCGACCCCTTTAATATTGCTGTCCTCAAAGGTTTTCTTCTGTTTTCCCTAGACACTTTCATTTTTGAAATCTCTTCACCCCTAAAGTCATCATCCATGCAGTCAGTTCAGAGTACTCTCCAATCTCTGGCCTGATCTTTAGACCAGACTTTCAAATGGCCTTAGGACATAGCTACCAGAAAAGTCCACTGCTACCTTAAACTCAAAGTCTCGAGTCAAAGTCATTGCCTTTCCCTCTACTTATCTTACTGACTTCACTGATTTCTGTCAGTGGCATTGTTATTCATTGTTTCCTATGTTCAAAATCTTGAGGTTATCTTTGGCTCTCTGCTTTCCCTGAATTCTCCTTTGTATTTGAGGTCCTCACAAAAGCTTTCCCTGCCTTCCCACCTTGATTCCAAGCTTTCTGGTTCTTCTTCCTTTTGATCTTTCTCCTCAGATGCACCTTCTTCCTTATCAAAAATTTTCCAGCCCATGTCCCTGAAAAAATTCCACTTTCATCTCATTGTCACATGGAAAGGAATCTGTTACACTGCTTCACACTAAGTTAGTGTGGTGAGTACTAAGACCCTTTGGCCTTTCTCATCTTCCACTTAAGAAACTAAATAATAAATTTTACCCATTGAAAGGGGGTATGCATGGTAATGGGAAGAATTGGAAACTGGAACTGAAGAGAGATGGAAAAGAGAGATAGAGCCAAGAGAGGTGTGTGAGAAAGGAACTCTGCAGGGCTTATTCCAGTCTTACACAGATATGGCAGCAACTGAATCTTGTCTAACCTGAGAAGTTCATAAACCATGTTACAGACTTGGATCTTGTCATATGTGAGGCCATAGGAGAGTAGCTGATGGATACATATACATATATATATATATATATATACACACACACACACACACACACACAATGTGTCTGTGTATATGTAAGCATGTATATATGTGCATGTGTGCATGTATGTACATATACACATGCCAGTCATTTAACATTTATTAAGCACCTACTATGTGCCAGACACTATTCTAAATGTTAGGGATACAAAGAAAGGCAAAAGACAGTCCCTGTTTCAATGAGCTCACAGTCTAATGGGAGAGAACACTATGAAAACAACTATGTAGAAGCAAACTATATACAAGATAAATTCAAAATAATCCAATCAAAATAATCAATGCACTAGCATTAAGAAAGCTTTCTTGTAGAAGGAGGTATTTTAGCTGGGACTTGAAAGAAGTCTGGGAAGCTAGGAGGTAGAGATGAGTAAGGAGGGCATTGAAAGAATGGAGACTAGTGAGGGAAGATTCTCAGAGTTGGATGATAGAGTGTCTTGTTTGAGGAATAGCATGGAATTCAGTACTTAAGTGTCCCAGAATACATAAGGTGGAAGGTGGAAGAAGACTGGAATGGTTAGGGGAACAAGTGATGAAGGGCCTCATTTCATGAGAGTCTTTGACAAAAAGTATATTGGGAAGCTCTTTCAGAACTACATGTTAAACATTAACCACTATGTGTGCCAGATATAACTATGGAGGGCAACGCTGATAAGGGTTGGCATATGAGAGACATGTTGCTTTTCTGGTTACTGCTGGTATCAGGTGACTAGTTCTCTGTTATTCTCATCTCTAATGGGCATTTTTCCTGCTAATATATTTGGGGTTCATCTCTTCAGTTCCAGACATTCCATATCAGTTTCAGTCTGTTAGGGCATAGTGAGTAAAACTTTTCTTGTTAATATGTGACTGTCTGTTCCTTAATGATGGCTACCTTACCCAACTAATAATATACAGATAGAATGCCTTTCTTTTTCCTTTTTGACCCCTATATCTGGGTGAATATCAATGCCAGTTCTTCATTTAACATTCCAACTTAGGGTAACATACTCTTACACATTCTCATGACACTTTCTGGATTATCTGTGAATTAATTTGAGCAAGTATAAAAGGTAATCTAAGATGGAAAGGCCAATGTTCTTTGAATACCAAATTTCTTTCCTGTTTTTATTTTGTTGTTTTAGGCACATCTGACTCTTTGTGATCACATTTAAGATTTCCTTGGCAAAGATACTGGAGTGGTTTGACATTTCCTTCTCCAACTCATTTTACAGATGAGGAAACTGAGGCAAACAGGGTGAAATGACTGGCTTAGGGTCACACATCTAGTATGTGGCTGAGGGCAGACTTAAACTAAAGAAGAGGAGTCTCTCTGACTCCAACACTGGCATTCTATCCACTGTACCATTAGCTATCCTATGTCTTTATTAGGCACATAAATAAAATAATATCTGCCTCTCTGAGTTATTGTGAGGAACTGATGAGATATTTGAAAAGTGTATAGCACAGTGCCTGGCATATACTAAGTGCTTAGGGAGTGCTTATTCTCTTCCATTATATGTCAGCACCAAAATCTGAGTGGTTTGCTGCAATTTTTGACCAGAAATCTCCACTTCTCTATTAGAAACTCTGGTTGGGAGTTTAACACTTTTAACACTATCCACCACTTGAAAACACATAAGTCATGACAGAAAGCTATGTCAATTCTTATAAAAGGGTCAAGGGAATAGAACAATCCATACCACTATGGTTGAGATTCTTCCCATATGGAACACTCATTTGTTTATAGAAGAACTGAGTGGAACACAATATGAATGGGACCATATACAATAGACTCCAGAAACCCAGACCCATGATCACCTAATCCATACCTTGAGTCCACTTAGATGTCTTGCAAGAAGTATAGTCATAGATTTAGAACTGGAAGCCATTTTAGTCCAACTACCTCACATTTTAAATGAGGAAAATGAAGCTCAGTGAGGATAAGGAATGTATAAGTCACACAGGGTTAAATGGCAGACTCAGGATTTAAATCCAGGTTTTATTCCATATCTGAAATAGACTTGATATGCTCTAAGACTTCGTAAAAAACTGGATTTGGGTATATGATGAGTTTTTTTTAAAAATTACTACATTTATTCAGTTTACAGAGGAAAACACACACACACACACACACACACACACACGCACACACAAAACAAACAAACAAAAAAGCCCACAAATTCAGACCCGCATATGTGGTGATTACTCACTTAAGAAAGTATGCACAGATATTTACTGAGGCAACAGAACATGGATTCATAGACCCAGAATCCAGGCTACTAGTTAGTGTGTCTGAAAATAACTTCCTACAACTGTTAGGTATATAGAACACTCAGATGTAACAGGGAAAAAATGGCAAAGGTGTCTGGGCAATCAAACTAGGAACTAAGCTAACAACCTTTGGACCTCTTCATCATGCCCTCTTTCTCCAGGAAACTCCTCCTTGGGTCATCTCTTTATGCTATCAGATTGAATCTGCCTCATCCTCACATCTTGTGAAGCTTCTCTGACCCTTTGATTGGACCCTCCCTTAGACTGGGGGCAGGGCCATGAGCTCCAGGGCCTGTATTTAAGGAGGGAGCTCACCACACAATTTTTCTTTGTATCCCAATGGCCACAGTGCCTTGGGAATTCTCCATTGTGCCCCCTCAAGAACCTTCTCCTTCTGCTCTCAGCTTTTCAGCTTCCTTTTGTAGTCCCCCCCCCCCATTAAATTGTAATCTCCACGAGGACAGTGACTATGTTTCCATTTGTATTCCCAGAATGTAGGACAGTGCCTGGCACCTGGGATGTGCTTAATAAATGTTACTTGAATGTAGCCCTCTCACATTGCAAAGTAGGCAATAGATTCCTAGGCACTTCACTGTTTGACTCAATGTGCCAATGAATGCCTCCTTTTGGTGATGTGACAAAGTCCATAGAAGGCAGCTACCAATCTGAGTAGAACTTTGCAGAGAATTCTGGGCCCCAGAGAGCCCTGTTCATTAAAGAATCACATAGTCTTGCCCCTTGTGTGGATGTCCAAGGAAATATTGATTTTCATGTTTGGATATCTGCTTCAATTAAATTTTATGAAGTGCCAGCCCTGCGTTGGGGAGCAGTGTACACGTAATTGTACCCCCTGACACATACTGTATGTGACTGCTGGCACAGGGTAGCATATTCCACAAAAGGCAGATGCCAAAGGAGTGATTGAAGCTATCCAAAAAAAAATGCGTGTGTGCATGTGTGTGTGTGTATGTGTATTGTACATGAACATGGTGTAAAGTAAGTCATAACTACTATGTGAGTGATAATATACCATAAGTGTTGCAATTTTCAGGGACTATAATTTTTTGACTGAAAAAATGTAGCGAGTGTTGGATTTTTCCCTCTTCTTTCCCCTACCTTTGGTATGTAACCCTTCCCCTTCCTTTCCAAGCTGAGTAACTGAAGAGAATAAATTGTGCCCATCAAAAATGATGCCTGGAGACCAGTTCAGGTGCAGAGTTGAAGGGTCAAGTGCAGCCCAGTCCCTCAGACAGTGACACAAACAGGCATCTGCAGCCACCCCCAGACCGAGTGGAAAGCAGAAATCAGAGAACAGACCAGAGCGGGCCATCTTTGCAGCACATTCTCTCAATTTGGCCGCCAACCATGTGATCAGTTGAGGAGCTCTGAAAAGGTGCAGGCCCGTGACTGTGGGTCCTGACCCCAGGAATAGATCAGAGGCACGGAGATTTGGGCCTCAGTGCCAGACCCGCTACCAGGAGAGGGGACCAGAGGCCCTGCCTGAGCAACGTAATGTAAAGAAGGTAATGAACACTCCTCTAAACAATCTAAGAATGTGTGGCAGGAATTCCCAGCCAGGTGAAGCCCGATATCTCCTCAGGGACTAGTAGCCAACAAGCCTGGGGTCTCTTGTGCTTCCTTGAGGGGGTTTTCCCCTTCCCTCACATCTTTATTCATAAAATGGCATCATCTCCATTTGATCATCTTCACCCTTTCCAAGTGATTTAGTGGCATCCAGCTAGGATTCTGAGGAAAGAAAACTCATCAGAATTTTGGAGCAAAAGAGGGGGGAAGAAGCTGGACTTTTCTAAAGCCTGCTACTGTAACAGAAAAGGACCTGGGCCACGTTCATGGGTAACAGAGGAGAAAACAGCGGAATAGGCTGAGTGGGGCATGGGGATGCCAGAGAAAGAGGAGCTGGGGGAGGGAGCTCTGACCAGGAAATTACTTAGCCAAGTTGGAGCAGAGAAGAAGCCTCCCACCACTGTTTGCTACTAGGGCAATTAATAAGGGACACCTCTTCTTGTCTTTCCCCCCTCGGCTATCATCAGGGCTAAATGAGAGAGAATTTGCTGGAACTTGGAAAACTCAAACCATGATAAGTCTTTTGTTGGGAGATGCCTCTCCAGATGAACTGTTGGTCTCTGAGAACAGCTGGCCTGCAATGCAGAGCCCATGGCAGCTGAGTTGGCAAGAGGGGAGCCCCGACTGGAAAGAGGCTCTGACTTTTCCATGTGAACACCCTTGAGAGCTACCGTGACCTCCAGGAATTGCAGAATTTCCTGAAGAAAACACCTCTCTTGGGGCTCCTCCACCATCCTCTTCATCTTCATCTTTTCTGTTTTAGGATGATGGCCAGATACAGCACACAACTGCAAATATTCTATAATATTCCTAATTTAAGCAGAATTTCCTCTATATTCCATGGGATCTTGGCACTTTCACACAATTTGTGGACTATATCAAATAAAACTCCCAATGTCCTTTATTTTAAATGACACATTTTAAATTTGAAGGTTTTTTTAGATTGCTCTATAAGTAGCCATGGCTAAAAGGGCCACTGGGGCAGAAAGGGGGAAGACCACTGAGCTGAGAGGCAGGAGACACGACTCAGGATCTTTAAGCAGTAGGATACTTTGGCTTCTAATGGTAACACCACCAGTCTTAATGCCAGAAGCTTGGAGTTTGAGGCTTTTGTCAGACACTAGTAGTGCAACCTTGGACACACCATTTAATTTCTCCAATTTGAAATTTCTGCTTCTTAAACAAGGGGTTCTAATACATCCCAATTCCCTAGGATGATGTCGGTGAAGCTGCACACATTTGAGCTGGTACTACTGGCCTTGTCTTAGCTTGCTTATATTGGGTATGGGGACAAAATGAGATCTTTTAGCTCTGGGGGGATCTTCCTTGGTTTTAATTGAAGAGGTTCAAATGTTTCTGAGAAGTTGTTTTTAGACCCAGTCCACCTACATCACCTTAACATAGTTTGATATTTGCCAAATACAAGAAAAAAAAACACAGTAGTACCTAAGTGAAAAGATGACAGTCCCTATGAGGAGATTCAGCCCCTTACTCTGAATAAAACACAAATCTGAAGACTAAAGAAAGAAATGAACAAACCAAGAAAATTAATAATGCAGTGCGGTACAATAAGAGTAGCACACTATCAAGGGGAATCTCCCAAAGAAGAGAATAATGCTTCACAATGACTCCTGTAGCCCCAGAATGACTGGTAGGTGCATGCTGAGAAACACTGCCAGAGGAAACCCCGGAGACAAATGCACACAGAGAAATGCTCATAAAGGGATGACCAGGAAGACCCTCAAAGGGGTCAGGAGATCATGACTTAGAGTGCGGTGGTGGCTGGAGATGCGAATAGCAGGCCAAATGAACAGCCTGGTCTTAGAACTCTTCCCAAAGTAATCTAGCCTGGAGTAATTTGCCATTTCCTTCTCCAGCTCATTTTCCAGATGAGGAACTGAGACAAATAGGACTAAGTGATTTGGCCAGGGTCAAAGAGTTAGTAAATGTCTGAGGCCAGATTTGAACTCACAAAGTTGAGTCTTCCTGTCTTCTGACCTGGCACTGTATCTATTGTGCCATCTAGCTGCTCTCTTCCTGTTTTTCTTCTCTTTGCTCTGCCAACAAAGCAAACCGATCTTTGGACCAGCAAGCATGGAATACAAACGGCTACTAGGGAGGTAATAACCAATCCTGCATCAGTCATTAGATGTCTCATAATGTCCTAGACATGGCTATGGAGTGCGAGCTGTAGGAAATTCTCAGATTCAACTCTTTCATAAAGTCTTCAAGCAGATTCTCACCAACAGACTTGTTCTGCTTCTTAAGGGCCAACCTCACTAAAGATGGAGAGGCTCATCACTAGCAGGATAGCCTCTAGGCAGGGGCTCCTCACCTCCTTTGTGTCATGGACTCCTTTGTCAATCTGGTGAAGTCTAAACACCCTTCTCAGAATCATGCTTTTTTTTTTAATACTTGAATGAGATGCTACATTTCAAGTAGAAAGTAGAAGCTAGTGAAAATAGAAATAGAAAATTTTCCTCAGGGAGTGCAGAATCTGAAATGTTGGACTTGGAGTCAGGAAGACTTGAGTTTGAATCCGTTACCTAGAGCTCCCATTTTATAAACTTCCTTTAAGATGGCTTTCAAGTATTCTGTGAAATTTAATCTCTAGAATTTGTACAGCACTTTAGAGTTTGCAAATACACTTACATCTTATCACATTTGATCCTCAGAATGACCTCGTGAGGTAGGTACTATTATTACCCCCATTTTAGACATAAAGAAACTGAGACTGAGTAAGAATAAATGACTTGCCTAAGGTCACATAACTAATAAGTAAGTCTGAGGCAGCCACCAAAGTGAATGTCTACATTCATGTAATCACTGATCCATGGAGTATGGAAATACTCAAGAAAACTAGAGAGATGCTCCAAGCTTTCTTTGATTTTTAGCCAACAAACCCATATGAACAGCATTCTTTGTTATAGAAAGAACAAGGAGATGGAATTGCTAAGCCACTGGGAAGGGAAAGGAAGGGAAAAGAAAAGAAGGGAAGGGAAAGAGAGGAAAGGGAAAGGAAGGGAAGGAAGAAGAAGAAGGACAGGAGGGATGACCTGCCATGCTCAACTGGAACTGGCCAGTGGGGCAGCCTGTGTTATTCACGGGTTGCTGTTGTCCTTTGTTCTTGAAGAGGAAGGGCCATACAGTTACCAGCCTCACTTTCTCCACTGGAGCCACTTGGATGCAGTGGCAAGATATAAATCAGGGCAACTGGAGATAGCTCCCACTACAGGATTGAAGAAGGGGGAAGAATATAACAATTTTCAACAAAGGAAAGAGGAAATAGGCCAATGGATATAAACAGAGAGGTAGACAAGGACAGAGTGATGAGCAAGTGTGCTTTGTGCTGGACAAAAAGGAGAAAAGAGAGATGTGAGGAAGAGAGAGGAAGCAAGGGGATTAGAGTTACTTATCTGTCAACAACAGCTAGTTCTCCCTCCCTTTAGAAAGAGAGAAAGACACTTGAAGTCCTCCTTTCCTGTGGTTCCCTGTCCTCACAGCCTCCAGGCCCACTTTTCATTGAGGTTTTGGTCATCATATCTGGGGGCCCATCCTTTCTAGTTTGTGCTACTTCTATCCCGTCTCTTCCTCACTCTTATCTTTGAAGAATTATCTACACTATGCCACAGACACCACCAGCTATTTTTTCTCAAGGCCAATTTGAGGCCTTCAGGAAACTTTGCCCTTGATGTTAAAAAAATGAACCAGGACAGATCAGTGACTTCCTGAGATCTACAATCCTTTGAATGGCAAATCATTTGGCCACAGGATAATGCCCATCTGCCATTAACAAAACCCAACCACTTGGATTCAGTACCTCAGACTTAAAGAGCTCCTTTCAATATCGTTTCCTTTAACCCAGGCTGTCTTTGTGGACCTCAGTAAATAGTTGGGATTCAGCAGTATAACAAAAAGCACAAAAAATGGGATGCATGCAGGTAGACAAGCCACGTAAGGAAGAGTGCTTTGTCAGTAGGTGTTTGGATAAAATAGTAATGATGACAACTGAAATGCAAGACTTGGTCAAGTGCTTGGCAGGAGTTTGTACCACATAAACTGTCCCACTCTCTCTTTCATGTGTAGAATTGGAGAAGATAGGAAGGAAGGAAATTAGCCTTGGGGATAATCCAGGTTTTGTACGGAAGTTCCCTTGATTTTTTGCCCTTAAGAACCTATGAACTCAAGGGCTAGGTGCAAAATGAATGGACAACAGCTTGGCTAATTTGTTCATTTCAGCCGTCTTCATGATTGATGTGGATCAGTGTATGGTCAATTTGGACACAGAGATGAGGATCAATCATGAAGACAGCTGAAATAAATGGCTTGGCTTGGCCTGGCCCCAGGATGGTCAGTCTGCCTTCTGCAGACCTGGCCTGAATGTGTGAGCTTTAGAAAAAGTCACCAAAATAATTTTCCACTTACCTGATGGACCTTGATCAAGTTGGAATGAATGGGCTGCTTCTGAATATTTGCATTTCATTCTTCCCACAGTTTCACTCTCCTATTTTCTTCTTAAACTTAAAGTTGTTTTTTCTGCAGGAAGTTCTGGAATCTTCCAGACCCATTGATGGCCACTCCATTTGTTTTCTGTTCCTGGAAACCTTATTTGGCATTAATCTGTCCTGGGTAAGATTTGTCATCCACATGCCCAAACATTGATTATTATTCCTCACAGGTGGCCATTCTTTCTGACTTAGGCATCCTTGACAATCTAGGTTTGAAGAACACCCCTTTGTTGAGATGTTTCTGAACATGAGACCAACAAAAATATGAGGTTCAACAACATGGGTTGTTCAGCCCTAACCAGGAGTAGCAAGGCAGAGGAAGTGATTCCTTCAAGCAGACCAGTGATAGACCACATCAAGCCAGAGATCAATATATCATTGTAATTTTTTTAACATTCAAAGATGATGATGGAGTTTCTGACAATGACATCTGTATGTTTTGGCAAGGTATGGTTCCTGGCCAGTAGTTTTTCCTAGCTGGATGACACGTGGAGAAACCAACCCAAGCCCTCAAACCAGATGTTGCCCCTCTAGGCTCTGTTGACCTCTTTATATCATTCTACATACATTGATGATCATCTTTTGACTTCCTACTCACTAAGTTTCCCTGTCATTTATTATTTCACCCAGATTACAGTGAAAAGACTTCTGGATTTTGAATCAAAAAGCCTAGTTTAAAGTCCTATCTCCAGCACTCAGAATCTGGATAATGTTGAACACCTCACTGTACTTTGCTAAACTGCAAATTCCTTATATACAAATATACAAAATCCCACTCAATAACTATTTAGTAAATACCTGCCATATGAAAGCACAGTGGTACTGGACAGATCAATTAGCTTGAGGGTCATATCCTACCTCAGACTCTCCTTAAGTAAGCTTTCAAGGTCAAGCTATTGATACACAATATCAAAATTTGGGTGTGATGAGATGAACAGTCAGTGATGAATGCCAAGGAGGTAAAATCCTAATCCAACTAAAGCTGTCCAACCTTCAAATTGGCTGCCTTGGGTGGCAGTCAGCCAGTTCCCCTCTTTTGAAGTAGTCAAACACAGACTTGATAGAGACTTAAATATGCTTTAGTGGAAATTCCGTTCTTATGCAGGATGGAGTAGGATATCACCAAGATCTGTCCAACTCTCAAAAAGATTCTGCCAATAAAATAAAAAGGGCAATTTTACCTAAACTAATTTATGTGTTTAATGTCACCCCAATTAAATTACCAAAAATTATTTTCCTGAATTAGAAAAAATAATAACAAAATTCATTTGGAAGAACAAAAAGTCAAAAATGTCAAAGGAATTATGAAAACAAATGTAAAGGAAGGTGGTCTAGCAGTACCAGAGCTTAAACTCTATTATAAGGCCATGATTATCAAAACTATCTGATATTAGCTAGATTATTAGTAGATCAATGGAACGGAATAGACAAAATCTACAGCAGCAAATAAATATAGTAACCTTGTATTTGGCAAGTGTAAAGACTTAAAATTTGGGTAGAAGAATTCATTATTTGGAAAAATTGTTGGGAAAACTGGATAGCAGTGTGGCAGAAATTGGGTGTAGAACAATATCTTGCACCGTTTGTCAAGATAAGGTCAAAATGGAGGCATGACCTAGATATAATGAGAGATATTGCAAGAAAATGTGAAGAATATGGAACATATTACCTATCAGACTTATGGATAGGTTAATAATTCATGAATAAACAAGAGATGATAGAGATCAGTGAGGTGTAAAATGGATATTTCTGATTGCATTAAATTAAAAAGGTTTTCTGCAAATAAAACAAATATAGCCAAGATCAAAAGGAAAGCAGAAAATTGAGGAAAAATTTTTATACATAGATTCTCATATAAAGATTTCATATCTCAAATATATAAAGATCTTCATCAAATCTAGAAGAATACAATCATTCCCCAATTGATAAATGGTCAAAGGATATGAACAGGCAGCTTTTAGAAAAAGAAATCAAAATATTTTGAAGTCATATAAAAATGGTCCAAAAGATTATTGAGTAGAGAAATACAAATTAAAACAACCTTGATATCATTCTACATTTATGAAATTTGTTAAAATGATAAAAAGGGAAAGTGACAAATACTGGAGGGAACATGGAAAAGCAGGGGCACTAATTCATTGCCGGAGGATTTGTGAACTGACCCAACCATTTTGGAGAGCAATCTGGAATTATTCCCAAAGAGTTATTCAATTCCTTCTACCTTTTGACCCAGAAATATCACTAATAGATCTATTTCCAAAGGTGATTGGAGAAAGGAAAATAACCTGTAGGTTCCAAAATATTTATAGCATCTCTCTTTGTGGTGTCAAAGAACTGGAAGTTGTGGGGATGCCCATCAATTGAGGAATGGCTGAACAAGTTGTGGTATATGATTGTTATGGAATCCTACTGTGTCATAAGAAATGATGAGCTCAATGATCTTAGAAAAAACGTGGTTATACTAGCATGAAATAATGAAGAGCCAAATGAGCAGAACCAAGATAACCTTGTATACAGTAACAGCAATATTATTTTGAGAACAACTTTGAACAAATGTCATTTTGACTACTATAAATACCTCAATTAACTACAAAAGACATATGAAGAAATACACTATCTACATTCAGAGAATGAACTGATAAATGGAAGTATGTATAGATTGATTTTACATATACATATATATATATATACATGATATACATATACACACATATTTGTGTCTCATGGTATCCATCTGGGGGGTAGACAAAAGGAAACAAAAGGAAATTTACGTGATAACTTTATTAAATATTTAAAAGGAATAGCAAGATGTACATAATGGATTTGCAGTCTCATGTGCAATCACCTTTTTTTCAATTCTATGATGTTCTGAAAATACTTGTTTTATTTCTTAAATTCAGAACAAAAAAAACACCATTTTTAAAAAGATTCTGAGAGTCAAACTCTAGGATAACAGTAATAGCTAACATTGATACAGTGTTTACTATGTGCCCAACCCAGTGCTAGGCATTTTAAAAAGATCATTTCATTTGCTCTTCTCAATAATCCTAAGAAGAAGGTGCTATTATTGTCAGCATTTCATGGATGAGGAAACTAAGGCAAACAGAAGTTTTGTGACTTGCCCAGGGTCACACAGCTAGCAAGGGTCTGAGGCCAGATTTGAACTCAGGTCTTCCTGACTCCAGGCCTGGGGCTTAATCCATTGTAGCACTTGGCTGCTTCAGGTTTCAAGTCCCTTGGTATATTTGCTATAAATTACATTGAAGAAAACTGCCTGTCTTCTGCAACTTGATCCCTGCTGTACTGGGGTGTCAGCTACATCAGATAATCATTAATTCTGATGACAATGGCTGAGCCTTCTTGGAATGTTTAGCATATTCTAGGTAACTAAGCATCCTTAACAATTATGAAAGCTAAGGCAGAATAGATGTGGCAATTTGATTTTTCCTCCTAGAGTTTCAATTCATACCAGGAAAACTCTCTTATCTTCCCTGTGTCTCTGAATCTGAAAGAGTAAAGGCTAATGTCTGGTGAGTTTCTTTACTCCTACAGCTGCCTTGAAATTCCAGCAACAAGCAATGATTGCTTTGTAGATGATTCAGAACCTCTTTGGACAGTCTGGATCACACTATTCACTTATTTCTCACAAAACCTCAAACACTGAGCTGAGAGGAGCCTTAGAGGTCAACCGATCCAACTCACATCTGAACAAGAATGTCTGACCTTAATGACCCCCCTGAGGAGGGTCAGGTGGCATCCATATGAAGAGCTTTAGGTAGCCCGGCACCTCCAGCTTACTTACATGTCAACTGATTGGATGACTCAGTAAACCTTGGTGCAAGTAAAGACAAACCTTTCAACAATAATAATACTGTGCTTGATATTTATATAAGCAATTTAAGGTTTGAAAAAAGAACTTTACAAACACCATCACATTTAAACCTAAAAACAATCATCTCAGATAGGTGGGATTACAATCCCCATTTTACAGATAAAGAAACTAAGGCTCACAAAGATGAAATGATTGGCCCAGGGTCACATTTCTAAATTGTCTAAACAAAGTTCCTTGAGTGGACAGACTGATCTGATTTTGAATCCTTAGTGCTTATCACAGTGCCTAACAGAATAAATGCTTAATTAATATTTGTTGATTTAAAGCCTATTTTGGACCCTGATTTCCTGGTTCCAATTGCATCACATTATTCATTACGCACAACATTGTATCTTTATTGATGGACAAGTGCATTTATTTTTTATCAAGGATTGGAAGAAATGTAAAAAACATGATCTGGGCTAAATATTCTGATACTCTGAGAAAGTGCTGAGTCTTGCCTTATTCACCAAGAAGAAGAAAAACTGTGTGCACAAGTCAGCTGCTGATTTCAGTTGGTTAGGGAATTCGTTTGCTCCCAGAAAAGTAACATTAGCATGCTATCCCACTCTTCCTAATGTATCCAGATGTAAGAAATTTAATTTTTGTTTTAAATATAGTAAACATTCTAGTCTAAGGACGGAGTGTCTGCCAAATACTAACCTCAGCTCTTTTGATTTTGTGCCTTGAGTATGAAAAAGTGTGAAACTACATAAAACTAACTATTTTGCTTTCAAATATTTTATTTAATTTGCTGAATTGTATCAAATTTTGAAGTGGCAAGTCCCTGTCAGGCCAAGTGTCCATAGAATGAGAAGGAGCCTAAGGGATTCTCTTATGGGACAGCAAATTAAGAAAATGCTCACTCTGTTACCATTTCCATTCTTATAGGCTTAGCAAAACCTTTGAAAAAGTGCCTGTGTTTCCAACTCAACTGCAGTCTCCAATTTGTATAGATATTAGTATCATATAGAAATTCAGAAATTATATCAGTGGCTTATGTTGTCCTCACCATTAATGGACTCTTGGTATGGAATACTTGTATTTAAATGCCAAATGTCTCTGAGGGGACAAAAATAGATCCTGTTTGGTTATTTCTTCCAAGCCTACAACTATTGGGTCCCTCAAAACTGTTGCCCAAATTCTGCTTTGCTCTGAATGTTATGTCCTTCCTGTGTCTCTTTACAGACATATATACATATATATATATACATACATGCATATATACACATGTAAGCATGTGTGTATGCACACAGAAGACATACACAGATATGGAGAATACCCTGGTCTTAATGCAATGCCTTCACTCTGTTGATTATCTCCGATTTATCCTGTCGATTGCTTATTTGTACATAGTTGCTTGAGGGTTGTCTCACAAGGACTGGGAGCTCCTTGAAGGCAGGCACTGTCTTTAGCCTTTCTTTGGATCACCAGTAAACAATGCCTAGCATAGAGTAGGACCTTAACAAATGCTTATGGATTAACTGACACGTGTGTGTGTGTGTGTGTGTGTGTGTGTGTGTGTGTGTGTGTGTGTGAGAGAGAGAGAGAGAGAGAGAATGATTCATTAATATATAGAACTCACCTTAAGGGAACCTCTCATCACTGCAGTTTAGTATCTGCTACACAATGTCTAAGGGCAGGAAGGTGGCACAGTAAATAGGGTGCTGGACCCAGAGTTAGGAAGACCAATCTCCCTGAATTCAAATATGGCTTCAGATACTTACTAGCTCTGTGACCCTGGGCAAGTCACTTTTAACCCTTCATACCTCAGTTTCCTCATCTGTAAAATAAACTGAAAAAAAAGGGAAAACCATTCCATTATCTTTGCCAAGAAGACCCCAAATGGGGTCCCAAAGAGTCAGATACAACTGAAATGACTAAACAACAACAACACACAGTATCTAGTCTCAGAGAGTTTCACCTAGGCAGTGCAGTGGATGGAGAGGCAAACCTGGAGATTAGGAAGACCTAAGTTGAAAGCTAGATTCAGATACTACGAACCTGTGTGAACTTGAGCAAGTCTGTCTCAGTTTCCTCATTTGTAAATGGGGATGGTAATAGCAACTATCTATCAGGTTATTTGTGAGGATTAAATTGGGTAATATTTGTAAAATGTTTGTCAAAAGTTAAAATACATATATACGAATGCTATTTTTATTATTAAATTTTATTTTTAATTTCTGGAATAAAACAAGCATTTCCATAAATACAATAAAACAGATGATTGTGCATGACACTGCAAATCTTCTATGCACAACTTGCTATACCTTTCAAATATACAACAAAATTGTTATGTAAATTTCTTTTTTTTCTTCCCTCCCCCCAACTCCAACCCTAGAGATGGCTACCATTAGACAAAATAGGGGTGTGTGTGTGTGTGTGTGCGCGCGCGCGCACACGCCCACAGAATTATTCTATACATACATCTATTAACGTCTTTCTATATAGGTCCTTTATAGTTAATTTGGATATTTATAATAGCCAAAATAACCTATTGGTTCAGATTCATTTTTAAAATAATATTGCTATTATTGTGTACAATGTTCTCTTGGTTCTACCCTCCAACTCTAACTCTAACCTCCGACTCTAACCTTAAATGCCTCCAACTCTAACCTTCTGACTTCATTATTTTATGCAAGTTTTTCATGTTCTTTTTTTCTAAAATCATTGAGCTCATCATTTCTTATAGAACAGTAGTATTCCATCACAACCATATACCACAACTTGTTCAGCCATTCTGCAATTGATGGGCGTCCTTGCAATTTCTAGTTCTTTGCCACCACAAAGCTGCTATAAACATTTTAGAACACACAGGTTCTTTTCCTTTTCTCCTAATTATCTTTGGAAATAGACCAAGCAGTGGTATTGCTGGGTCAGAGGATATAGGTAGTTTAATAACTTTTTGGGCATAACTCCAGATTGCTCTCCAAAATGATTGGGTCAGTTCACAATTCTACCAGCAATGAATTAGTGTCCCAGTTTTTCCACATTCCCTCCAAGATTTGTTGCTTTCTCCTTCAGCAGGGATTACTGCTTTTATTTTTGTCTTTGCACCCTCAACATCTTGCACTCAGTAGGAACTTAATAAATTCTTGTTTAACTGAAGCCCCTGATTTCCTTAAGGTCAGAAATTACTACACTACAGACTTCTCTTTCTCATTAACCACTCATATTTTATTTCACAAAGGAAAGGGACTAAAAATTCTCATCAAATACTTTTACACTAGTCCTCTCTTCTTGGGCAAAGTCAAGTGTAAAACACAGGAACTAATCAAGGTCATTTTAATAAACAATGATCATTTAAATTATCATGATAAGTTTCCACTTTTTACTTTTCATTGAAGGAGGAGGGATAATTTTAATGGAACTATTTAGTGAGTTATCCATCTACTTGTATATTTCAATGGATCAGTGATCTCATTTTGGAGGTGACCCCCTCATACACACACACACACATCAGGACACATTTAGAGTGGATTAATGCTTCTGCCATTGGGGCTCTCATCCATATCTTTCCATGCTTCCTCCATTAGATTTCCACATAACATTCTAGGGACCTTAGGCTAGGACTTAGCATTATCTAGCTACCAATTGAGCATTTCAAATGCTCCATTTCCCCTCACATTCTAGATATGATGGCCTACTATCCTTTGCTCATCATGCATCTCTTTGATTATGTCTTTGATACCATTTTTTTAACTTTTTGGTACAGAATTCCTTGGTAATAATATTCTATGTGTTATTATGATCACCATTGTCCTTCAGGTGATTCATATTTTGTCTCCTTGTACGTTATGCCATTCTGTGATTCACAGTTATACACCCTGAGAGGAAGATTATTGGTATTAAAGTTATTGGGGTGTGTGTGTGTGTGTGTGTGTGTGTACCTATAATCTTCCTGTAAGAAAATGCATAGCTGTGAATAAACTATGCTATAATATATATTATATACATATATACACATATGTGAGAGAGAGAAGGGGGGGGAGAGAGAGAGGGAGGGAAAGAAGGGGAGAAGGGGAGAGGGGGAGGGGGAGAGAGAGGGAGAGAGGGAGAGAGGGATATACAGTACAGATACACTGAACCAAATAGATATGGTCTGCCAAAGAATATTGTTGACAAAAGCCACTTCTTCCTTTCTCATATTTTCATAAGCATTCCCTTGACACATGGGTAAAATATTCTTAACACAGATTTTGCAAAGTTGAGAACATAGACAGATGGGTTACTAGTTATTTATATCTTATTGCTATCCTTTTTGGAGTGGAACCACATCAATAATTTTTCCCAAAAGTTTTAATATGACAGATTCACAAAATCCTTATGTTAGAAGAGATCAAAGCAGAAGTCTAGTTGAACTCATATCTGAGAACCTATGCTCACTATAATATCTGCAACAAGGGGTCATCCCATCTTAGTCTGAAGACCTCCAAGGAAGAAAAGAAAACCCAAACCAAGCAAACACTAGCACCTGAGGCAGCCCCTTCCACTTTTCAAGTTCTATTAGTTAGGCCCCCTCCCCATCCCATAAAGCTTAACTTTTCATCTTTGCAGCTCTTATTTTTCTCCTTATTCTCCCGTCGGGGGCCAAGTGGAACAAGTCAGATGCTGCTTCCACATCAAAGTCTTTAGACTCTTCATCAATCCTCACATGACATTGACTCAAAGCTCTTCACCATCCTGGTTGTCTTCCTCTGGATATCCTTAAGTTTATCAATGCCCTTTCTAACCAGTGACCCCCAAACCTGCAAAAAAGTTCCCCAGAGGTAGTCCGACAAAGGCCACTGTTCAAGGGGTTTATTACTTCCTTTGTCCAGGAAGCTTTCTGCTCTTTTGTAAAATAGCTTGACGGTTAATCTCTTAATTTTCTCAAAATTGTGATGCCTCCATACTTGGTTGGATCCATCCGCTCTTCCCGTCTTTGGCTTCTGAGATGCCATGCATGCTCCCTCTCACAGCACAATGGACCTCTCAAGGTAGAATTCACATGTGATGACCTTTCCTTTTATTGAGGGACAGACAACCTTGTGGCACCTTTCCTATTTTTTCCCCTTTAAAAACAAACAAAACTGTACTTTTTCATACTCACTTACAACTGGGAACACCAAAGGAAGGTTGGCAAAAGAAGGCCATTGTCTTCTAGCCCTTTGCTGCCCGTTCAAAGCATGGATCCCTCCAATCTCTAGGGGTGATAGTGCGACCTCTGCAGTTCTTCTAGTTTTATGACTTATGTTCCTATAATTCTGCCAGGATGCCCCAGGAAATGGTGTCATTGAAGTTTTCAAACATCTTTACTTAGCTTTCAGTAACATACACACAAGTTCATCATCCAGAATTGTCATCCCCTTTCATTTTACACTTGGGAGGAAGTGATGCATAAGCAATAACTGAATTGGAAGTCAGAAAAAAAAGCTTTTCTCCTTTTATTAAGTTCTCCCCAGGTCCTCCATTTTGGGGAAGAACCCCAGACCAACCATCTCTCAATTTCTGAGCTTAGCAACCTGCTGCCTACTGAGTCTGCTACTACGGGTCCCTTCTACAATTGTTGATTTCTTCCTGAAACCTCCATTTTAGGGAAGGGCCCCATACTAGCCATCACTCATTCTCTCGGCTTAGTAGCCCCGTCCTCCTGTCTGGATACCTCTCTCCCCACCCTTTACTCCCTTTTCTTGTGTTGTCTCCCACTATTAGAATGTAAGGGCCTTGAGGACAGGAGCTGCCTCCCTTTTGATTTCTGTTTGTATCACCAGTTCTTAGCACACTGCTTGGTACATAAGAACATTTTAACAAATACGTGTTGACTGACTGACTCATTGACTGATGACTGAGTACCTCAGACAAGTACTTGCTATGTGGCACTAGGCAAATTAATCAGTCTCAGTTTCCTCATCTGAAAAATGAAGATGATAAAAATAAGACAATGTCCCAAGGTGAAGATTAAAGGAGATGATATATGTAAAGGTCAAACCTTAAAAAGCTATATTTTATAAACTGAGGCATTGTTGGCATGAAGAAGCAGTTTGTTTGTTTGTTTGTTTGTTTTTCTGAAAAGTTTTGTTTGAGGAAACCCTGTCCATAGGTACCAATAGTTTTCCCCACTCCAAAACCCTTTAAATAAGGCAGACCATGTCTTTGGTGGGCAGTTCTGGCTTCTCCACTCTCTGATGTGAATCTAGATATGAATTTAATAATAAACCATCATGACTCATAAAATTAAGTTCTTTTGCATTAATTTTCAAATCTTTAGGAGTTAGAAGGTCACACATCATTAACATTAATGTTAGTCTACAGCAACTTTGACATTTATACCTTCTAGATTAAACAGATAAAAGGTGCATTTTCTTCTTATACAATTAAAATAATAATAATTTTAAAAGATAGTTACTGGTCATGCATGCGTAGCAGAGGTAACACTGTGAAGGAGTATCATCTTTTCTCTACATGCTCATTCTCTTGTGACACAATTGATTTGATTTGATTTATTCTGATTTTTTATTAATTTATATTGATTTATCAACAATCACTTCCGTATATTTTTGAGTTTAAAATTTTCCTCCCCTTCCTCCCCACTACCCTCCCCAAGACAGGGTACAATATAGCATAGGTTATACATATACATTCATATTAAACATTTTTACATTAGTGATGTTGTAAGTAAGAATTAGAACCAATAGGAGGAACCACCAGAAAGAGGAAATAAAACTCAACAGAGGAAAAAAAATAGCAAATACTGTGCTTCTATCTACATTCAAACTCCATAGTTCTTTCTTTGGATGTGAAAAACGATTTCCATCATGAAGCCTTTGGAGATGTCTTAGATCCTTGCATTGCTGGGAAGGGTTAAGTTTATTAATATTGGTCATCACACAACATGGCTGTTATTGTGTACAACATTCTCTTGGTTCTGCTCACTTCACTTAGCATCAGACCATACAAGTCTTTCCAGGTTTTTCTGAAGTCAGCCTGTTCATCATTTCTTATAGCACAATAGTATTCCATTACATTCATATACCACAACTTGCTCAGCCATTCCCAAATTGATGAGCATCCTCTCAGTTTTCAATTCTTTGCCACCAGAAAAAGAACTACTATGAATATTTTTTGTACATGTGGTTCCTTTTCTCATTTGTATGATCTATTTGGGATACAGCCCTATAACTGCTATTGCTGGGTCAAAGGGCATGCACATTTTTATAGCCCTTTGGGCATAGTTCCAAATTGCTCTCCAAAATGGTTGGATCATTTCACAACTCCACCAACAATGCATTAGTGTTCCAATTTTCCCACATCTTCTCCAACATTTATCATTTTCTTGCTTTGTCATCTTGGCCAATCTGATAGGTGTGATGTGGTACCTCAGAGTTCTTTGATTTGCATTTCTCTAGTCAATAGTGATGTAGAGGATTTTTTCATATGAATATAGATGGCTTTAATTTCTTCATCTGAGAACTGTCTGTTCATATCTTTTGACCATTTATCAATTGGGGAGTGACTTGTATTCTTATAAATTTAACTTAATTCTCCATGTATTTTAGAAATGAGACGCTTATCAGAGACACTGGTTGTAAAAATTATTTTCCAATTCTCTACCTTCCTTCTAATCTTAGTTGCATTGGCTTTGTTTGTGCAAAAAGTTTTCAATTTAATGTAATCAAAGTTATCCACTTTGCTTTTCGTAATGTTCTCTATCTCCTGTTTGGTCATGAATTTTTCTGTTCTCCATAAATCTGATAGGTAAACTATTCTTTGCTCTTCCAGTTTGCTTACAGTATCAGCGTTTATATCTAAATCATGAACTCATTTTGACTTTATTTTGGTATATGGTGTGAGATTTTGATCAATGCCTAGTTTCTGCCATACTCTTTTCCAGTTTTCCCAGCAGTTTTTTTTTCAAAGAATAAGTTCTTATCCCAGAAGCTGGGGTCTTTGGGTTTATCAAATAATAGATTGCTATAGTCATTGACTACTGTGTCTTGCATACTTAGCATATTCCACTGATCCACCACTCTATTTCTTAGCCACTACCAAGCATTTTTGATGATTGTTGCTTGATAATACAATTTAAGATCTGGAATGGCTAGGCCACCTTCTCCTGTATTTCTTTTCATTAGTTCCCTTGATATTCTGGACCTCTTGTTCTTCCAAATGAATCTTGTTATTATTTTTTTCTAACTCTATAAAATAATTTTTTGGTAGTTTGATTGGTATGGCATTGAATAAGTAAATTAGCTTAGGTAGAATTGTCATTTTTATTATATTAACTCAACATACACATGAGCAACAGATGTTTTTTCCAATTATTTAGATCTGACTTTATTTGTGTGAAAAGTGTTTCGTAATTGGGTTCATAGAGTTCCTGGGTTTGTTTTGGGAGGTAGACTCCTACATATTTTATGATGTCTGCAGTAAGTTTAAATGGAATTTCTCTTTCTATTTCTTGCTGTTGGGCTTTGTTAGTAATACGTAGAAATGCCAATGACTTATGTGACTTTATTTTATAGCCTGCAACTTTGCTAAAGTTGTTTATTATTTCAAGTAGTTTTTTACTTGATTATCTAGGATTCTCTAAGTATGTCATCATGTCATCTGGAAAGAGTGATAGCTTTGTTTCTTCTTTGCCTATTCTCATACCTTCAATTTCTTTTTCTTCTCTCATTGCTAAAGCTAATGTTTCCAATTATTTTTAGTCTATCTTTCTATGGCCCTTTATTACATATAATTTTTATTGCATCATGATCTTAAAAGGATGCATTTAATATTTCTGCCTTTCTGCATTGGATCGTGAGGTTTTTATGCCCTAGTACATGGTCAATTTTGGTGTATGTGCCATGTACCACCAATAAAAAAGTATATTCCTTTCTATCCCCATTCAATTTTCTCCAGAGATCTACCATATCTATCTTTTCTAAAGTTCTATTCACCTCCTTAACCTTTTCCTTATTTATTTGATTTATCTAGTTCAGAGAGGGGGAGATTGAGGTCCCCCACTAGTATAGTTTTGCTATCTATTTCTTCCTGTAACTCCCTGAACTTCTCCTCTAAGAATTTAGATGCTATACCATTTGGCGCATATATGTTTAGTAATGATATTACTTCATTGTCTATGGTGCCTTTTAGCAGGATATAGTTTCCTTCTTTATCTCTTTTGATAAGATCTGTTTTTGCTTTAGCTTTGTCTGAGATTAGGATTGATACCTCTGCTTTTTTTAACTTCAACTGAAGCATAATATATTCTGCTCCAGTCTTTTACCTTTACCCTGTGTGTGTGTCACTGTTTTTCAAATGTATTTCCTGTAAATAACATATTGTAGGATTATGGTTTTTAATCCATTCTGCTATCTGCTTCTGTTTTATGGGAGAATTTATCCCTTTCACATTCACAGTTATGATTACTATCTGTGTCTTTCTCTCCATCCTATTTCCCCCTTGTTTATGCTTTTCTTTCTCCTTTCTCCTTTTCCTCCTCACTAGTGTTTTGCTTTTAACCACCACCTCCCTCAGTCCCTCCTCTCTTCCGTTAACCCTTTCCCTTTTCTTTCCCTTTACCCTTACTGCTTTTTCCTCCCTTCTATCCCCCCTCCCTTTTCTTTCCCTTTTTCCCTCCTACTGCCTGTAGGGCAAGTTAGATTTCTATATCTAACTGATTATGCTATTCCTTTCTTGAGCCAAATTTGATGAGAGTAAGATTCAAACAATGCTCATCTCCCTCCCTTCTTTCCCTCTGCTATAATAGATTTTTGTGTCTTTTCCTGTAATGTAATTTACCCTTGTCTGCCTCCTCCTTTCTCAGTACATTTTCTTAGATGAGATTAATCCACTTACTTGGATCCATTTAACCCACTTGATTAGATTTTGTTTATCATTACATTTAAGTCAACTTATATTCACACACTTTATGTATACTCTTTTAACATGGTGTAATAACAATACAGTTCTCAAGAGTTGCAAGTGTCACCTTCCCTTGTAGGGATGTAAACAGTTTGTCCTTATTAACAACATATTGTATCTTTTTGTTCCATTTACCTTTTTATGTCTCTCTTGAGTTTTGTATTTGAAGATCAAATTTTCTGTTGAGCTCTGGTCTTTTTATCAGGAAGGTTTCAAAGTCCCCTATTTCATTAAATATCCATCTCCTGAAAGATCATGCTCATTTTCACTGGGTGGTTAATCCTTAGTTGTAATCCTAACTCCTTTGCCTTACAGAATATGTTCCACACCCTACGGTCTTTTAATGTAGAAGCTGCAAAATCCTGTGTAATCCTGACTGTAGTTCCTTGATATTTAAATGGTTTCTTTCTGGCTGCTTGCATTATTTTCCCTTTGACCTGGTAATTTTAGAATTTGGCTATTATACTCCTTGGTGTTTTCAATTGGGGATCTCTTTCAGGAGTTGATCTGTGGATTTTTTCTATGGCTATTTTACCCTCTGGTTCTAGGACTTCAGGGCAGTTCTACTTTATGATTTCCTAAAAGATATTGTCCAGGCTCTTTTTTTCATTGTGATTTTCAGGTACACCAATAATTTTTAAATTGTCTCTCCTGGATCGATTTTCCAGGTCAGTTGTTTTACCAATGAAGTATTATATGTTTTCATTTATTTTTTTTTCATTTTTTGTCTCTTTTGACTGATCCTTGCTCTCTCATAGTCATTAGCTTCCATTTGTCCGATTCTAACTTTTAACAATTTTTTTCTTCTATTAGATTTTGTACCTCCTTCCCCATTTGGCCAAGTGTATTTTTTAGGGATTTGTTTTCTTCAATGTACTTTTTTTTCCAGTTGGCCAGTTTTATTTTTTAAGGACTCTTCTACCTCTCTCATTTGACTTTTAAAATTCCTCTTGAGCTCTTCTTCATTTTTTAAAAAGGTATTTATCAAGTTTATTTTAATTCATACATTTTATAGAAAAACAGTAGTTTTTCATGCAGTATGAAAATTCAGGTCTGCACAAATTCTTCTATTTGCAGTCAAAGGGAAGTGAGGACATTATTGGCAGCAGCTGCAACTCCTGGTCTGGGGGTCTTTGCAGACACAGCTCTGGGCACACTTGGTACATTCTCCTGGGAAGCAGGAGCAGCAGCTCTTCTTGCTCAAGGCACACTGGCATGATTGGCATTTGCAGGAGCCTGAACAGGTGCAAGAGCCACCATTCTTGCAGTTACATTTGGGATCCATGGCTGGCAGGTAGATGTCAGGTACGCAGTCCTCACAGGTGAAGGATGACCAGGAGAAAGATGTCCCTCTTGAGCTCTTCTAAGAAGGCTTTTTGGGTTTCAGACCAGTTCATATTCCCTTTTGAGGTTCCAGATGTGGGTTTGTTGACAATGCTGTCCTCTTCAGAATTTCTGCCTTGATCTTCACTGTTTTCATAATATGAATCTATGGTATGTTTCTTTTTACTCTGGCCTTTAAAGAGATTGGGTTCTCCTGCTGGGGAGCAGAGGGCACTGACCCAAGCTTCTTGTATTGGGAGCCTAGGTCTTGGTCACTGGCTTTGTGTGCTGGGGCCTTCAAGGTTGGCAATTGGAGACTGTAGGGTTCTGGCAGCTTACCTGTTGTTGGGCTGGAATCAGCAAGGCTGGAACTCTAGGGCAACTCTAGGTTACCTGCTTTTCCTTTCCTTTTGCTTTTTTCAGCTTCTTTCACATGGATGTTGCAGGGTATTTATCCACCTTTGGCCCTTTGTAGTGCTCCTTCCCTTATTTTTACTGAAGCACTGGGAGACTCATTTTCTGTAGAATGCCGAGGCACCTGATGGTTTAGTGAGCTGATTTCCACCAGTTCCTCACCCTTACTGAGGCACTCGGAGGTCCAGGTGTTGATGTTTGCCTGCTCCACCACCTGGGTTTAAGGATCTCCTCCTGGGGTGCTAAAGTGGGGCTTTCAGCTAGCTTGCTGGGATGCCTCCCATTCAGTGCTGCTCCCCTTCCTCCAGAGCAAGAGGGGCCTTTCTCATTAATCCCTCAAGCTACCTGGGCTACTGGACTGCTGCTCTCTGTGTTTCTTCTGTTTCAGCTGTTCCAGGGTTTTTCCTGGGCAGATATTTTCTGGGCTTTCAGAAGTTGATAGGGGACGGTGAGAGTGACTACCTTTTTATTCTGCAGTCTTGACTCCCAGAAGCTGCAGTCGATTTATTCTGATGTTAAGTTGAACAAGTAATATCTGGATCTAAGTTTATATATTATATATGTACATGCACATGTATATGTGTGTATGTGTATATATACTATATGTGTATATTATATATACAGCTGTGTTACATGTGTGTATTGTATTACTTTTGTTGTTGTTGGTGCCAGGTAGGGTTTTCTTGGCAAAGATACTGACTAAAATGGTTTGTCATTTCCTTCTTCAGCTCATCTTATAGATGAAAAAAACTGAGGGAAATAGGTTTAATTGACTTACCCAGGGTCACACAGCTTGTAAATGTCTCCGTTCAGATTTGAACTCAGGTCTTCCTGATTCCAGGCCAAGTGCTCTTTCTACAGCCCTCAATTGTCAATAAAAAGTTTAAGTTCTTATTAAATGCAAGATGTTAGAAATAAAAATAAAAGTCAAGTCTCTATAATGAAGGAACTAAGACTGTCCTGAGAGAGAAAGCTGTGTACACATGCAGGAGTTGATGCAGAGACTCTGGAAAGTTATACAAAGTGATTCCAAGAGCTAGAAGGTCCTGAAGGTGGCAGAAGTGAAAGTGATGGGGGACAGAGGTGGAAAGCCTTCAAGTAGTGTGTGCCCCCTGAGCTCTGTTTGAAGGGAACTACAGATTCTCAGAAGGGGAGAATGGAGTGAATTGTAGACCTGGGGGGACATTCTATGCAAAGTCACAAAGATGTGCTAAATGGGGCTGGACGGCCTTCAATTTGTTGTCTACTTATTTCGTCTTTTTCTTCCAACATTTAGCAATTGATACTTTCTCAATGGCTCTTGCTTTAAGTTCACGATCACATCAGGGTATAAAAGACAACCTTCATGGAAACATACACACTTGAAGTCAGATTTATTGAAGGGTATTTTGGGATGCAGTTAGTTCATCCTTGTTCTCCAGGGAGCAGGAACAGTGCTGATGTGGGCTCTCATAGGGCTTTCAGTTGGAGCACATACTTCAAGACCTGCCGAAGTGCTCTGTGGACTAGTCGCTGCTCAGCTACTTCATTCTCCTTGCCTTACCTCTATCCCCCAAGTTCTAAGATGAGATTCAAGTTCTTTAAGTATGAAGTCAGGACAGAATAGGGACTTGTATTTTTCCTCATATGCTACAACTGGCTTCCTTCTTCTCAGCAATCAGGTGCTGATCATTTTTTTCTGCTCCAAGTTCAGCACTCTTCTATGACAGCATCAGAGGGCCAATGGATCTGTGGAAGATCTTGGCCCTGGAGCCATGCAAGGACAGCCTGAGTGGGACTTAGAGAATTACAGGTAGTACTCCATTTGTGAACTCAGAGCACAATATAAACCACTGGATGTAAGCAGCAATGAGATGAGCAGAAAACTACAGGATCAAAGAGAGTATAGATGGATCAAATCTATGCCCCTCATTCTATTCTTTTTTTTTTCTCACTAAAATTGTAGAATTAATGAAGCATATGTGTATAGGAACTCTTTGGCACAATCCTTAGTAGGAAATTCCATATACTTTTATTAATTTAGCAACTGTGAGTAAACACGTCTCTAAGAAAGAGCAGTAGGCGGTGTCCCTTCTACAAGTAATTTAGTCTAGCTTAGCAGAAATAAAAAAAAAGATCCAAATAATTAGAATGCCCACATGAGTATGTGGGTACCCAGGCATCTCTGGCATGAGCTGGGGTCCTGGGGTGAGATGCTAAAGGGAAAATGAGCGGCCAGGGAGTAGTGGGAGTAGAAGTGTGCTGGTGGCTGCCTTAAGAGCAACACAACACATGTGCTCCTAGAAGTTTGACCTAGAACTGGAAACAACTACTAGAAAAAGTTAAACATGCAGTTGCCTATGCACCTGACCCAAGGCTCTGAACTTTATGAAAGAGTCCAGGCAATCAGACTTCAAGTAATGGGTGATGGTGAGCTGAAAATCAACCTGCCATTCTTTGGTGCATGCCTGACAAAATCGCCTTGACAGATCTCTTTGCCATTGATCTTGAAGCTGTTGCTGAATAGATCTTTTTAAAGGTGTGCTATATTAGGGAGCAGCTAGGTGGTGCAGTGTATAAAGCTCCAGCTTTGGAGTCAGGAGGACCTGAGTTCAAATATGGCGTCAGACACTTGACATTTACTAGCTGTGTGAGCATGGGCAAGTCACTTAACCCTCATTGCCTCACAAAATAAAAAAGGTTCCAGAGAATATGTGTTCTCTGTTTGGTTGCAAAACCAGGAGACAAGCCACACTGCAGACTTTCGATTAATACCCAGTTACTAGCATGAGCAGATCATAAAATGAAAGCTGGGAAGAATAACTTCAGACCTCCATCAAAACTTGAATCACGTGTGGCAAGGATGAAACCAAAAACCCACCACCAAGCTACAATTTCTAGGAGTGGCATGGTCTAGTGGGGATAACGTTTGTGAGGAAAAAATAGGACTCTGCTCCATTTAAGTCAAATGCAGTGCAACAGCTTTGGGGAAAACAAGCAAACAAACAAACAATTATCACATTCACTGTTCAGTCCATAATATTGCAATATGAGAAGATTTCGGCATTACAGAAAAAATAAAATATACAAACCCCTGATGGCTACAGTTTTCTTGACAAATGAGCTGTTCCATGGACATAGATTTCTTCATTAGGTTATTACATGGATTTAGTGCAGAAGCAGCCTTTTTTCTCAGGCAGACTAAAAGGAGGATACTCCAGACTTAGCAAGAAACTATAATTTGATTTTCTTGCACTACAGATAAACGAAGAAGACGGAACTCTTTTTTTTGACAATGATAACCACAAAACACCTCACAGATTTTGTAACTAAAACTCATTCTCTCATTGTGAAATATATATACATTTTTTGTTCTGTACTTTTATAAGTGTTCAGACTTTACATAACTTTGTGCAAGTCGTTGGACAAGTCGTTGACCCTCCAAATCAAATACAGTTCTCTCCAAAAGTTAATAGCTGCAATCCATGCACAAACTTAACACATGAACCTTCTCATTTTTAGCTGTCTATCTCCTAAAACTAATGTCTTCTTTATTGTGGTTATTATGGCTATTACTATGGGCCTTTTCATTGATTGTATATTGGGATAGATGAGAGGTATGTCTTTTAAGTGGAAAATAAGCTTTATTAGTTTTCTCTTTCCCCACACAGTCTTCTCTCATTTAACTAATATTCATCTCCCCCATTCCCTAGTCCCAAACTTTTCTTTTTAATTTATTCATCTTCATCCTTCTGACCCTTCTTTCCTTCTTGACCATTGCTACAGGCAGAGTGGAAAATTGGGAGTAATATGGAACCTGGGATTCTAAGTTGATCTTTTGGTACTCTATAGCTATGTGACTTCAGGCAAGCCATTTCAACTCTGGACCTCAAATTTCTTCATTAGTCAAATAAGGGAATTAAGACTAGACGATCTCTAAGATTCTTTCCAGATGTGAAATTTGGTGACTACCCAGAAGTCTCAGTGTTAGGATTATCAATCACCTCACAAAAACAAACCCTCCAGTGTTACATTTTTGTGTATTTTATGTACATATAAATAACCTGAAAAAAGTCTCCAAATTAAAAACTAAAGCAGAAGACACAGGAAATTATTTTATTTTTAGTTTTTGTTATTGTTTTATCTTTTTATTGGGAGTAGTTGGGCAAAGTGATGCTCCTGCATCACTTAGCAAAAAAAAGTGTGTCTTGGTCCAAAATAATAAAAAAAATGTGTTATGAATAGTATTATACATTCATACATATCTATCTATATCTGTATCATCTATCTATGTCTATATCTATATCTATCCTTGTCTATCACCTCATATAGATAGGTAAAGATTCACTCTATATATATGCATATATTGTATACTTATAGATATATTATTATATATTATATATAATATATTATATTATATAATAATTATATATAATATATAAAATAATAACATATAATATAATTATAATATAGACATAGATATATTATATATATTAATATATAGATATATACTATTATATAAAATACACAGCGTATGTGCATAAAATTATATATATAGATACATATGTGTGTATTCTATATACATGTAGGAATGTAATGATATATATTGTATTATATTATTTTGTATTGCATTATGTATTATTTATATTATTTTGTATTATATTGTATTGATAACATTTTTTCTTTACTATATAAGATATCTTCCTGGCCTATTCTAACCTAGCCTAACACTAGCAAGGCAGGATGGTACATGGGATTGAGAGCTGCTTTGGGAGCCAAGAGCAACTGGGCCCTAGTCTCATCTCTACACATCACTGGTCATGCTGTCCTGGACCAGTCACTTAACCTTTCAAGACTTTAGGCAACTCTCAAGAACTTTGGGAGGAAGGGCCAATTTGCTTTGGTAGATGGAACTTCCTCTTCCAGGATTTTCTTCTGCCAGCCAAATCAGAGGCCAAGTCAGCCCTTCTCCACTCATGGACCACCATTGTTGAACTTTTGATGTTAGAGTAATGTCACCATGCATTTCCCCCCACTCTTTAAATATTATTTTCCCCCAATTACATATCAAGAAAATTTTTTAGCATTCATTTTTACAAGACATTGAGTTCTGAATTTTTTTCCCTTCCTCCCTCCCCTCCCCTCTTCTGAAGAAGGTTCACAATTTGACATAGTTTATACATGTGCTATAATGTAAAACATTTGCATATTCATCACAGTTGTGGAAAAAGAAAGATCAAAAGGGGAAAATATGGGAAAGAATAAAGTAAGTGAAAAAAATACGCTTTGATCTGCATTCAGAGTTCATCAGTTCTTTATCCCAGTATAGATAGCATTTTCCTTCAGGAGTCCTTTGAATTTGTCTTGGATCATTGTGTCGCTGAGAAGAGCTAAGTTATTCATAGTTGATAATCACACAATATTGTTAATACTGTGTACAGAGCTTTCCTGGTTCCGCTCATTTCACTCAGCATCAATTCATGTAAGTCTTTCCAGGTTTTTTTCTGAAATCTGCCTGTTAACACTTCTTATTACACAATAATATTCCATTACGTTCACATACCATAGCTTGTTCAGCCATTCCCCAATTGATGGTAATCCCCTCAATTTCCAACATTTTGCCACCATGAAAAGAGCTGCTATAACTATTTTTGCACATGCAGGTCCTTTTTGTTCTTTTTTTTTTTTTTGATGTCTTTGGGATACAGCCTTAGCAGTGGTATTATTGGATTAAAGGGAATGCAGTTTGGTTGCCCTTTGGGCATAGTTCCAAATTGCTTCACAGAATGGTTGGATTAGATCACAACTCCACCAGCAGTGCACTAACGTCCCAATCCACCATGCATTTTAACAAATATTTATGCCAATATTCTTGTGGTTGCCAGCTGCTCCCTCTCCTATATTGTTTTGGAAAATCAGAGACAAAATCCACAGCTCTTCCCTTAGATTATTGCCCACAAGAGCAGCAAAGTTCTTTTAACGCCACTTGCTCTAGGAGACTAACCGTCATAACTGAAGGAGAAGAAAACTGAAAAAGTTTGGGTGCTCTGCCAATGGGGGACGGGAGGATTCTGAGAGTGCTCTGGGGGTTTGCATGTTTTTGAAGAAAAGTAGATGAACAAGAGGAACAATTGTTAACCAACTGAGCAATTGCTATTCTTTTTTTTTTAAGTTTCATCTCTCAGGACTCTGTGTCTATGCAATAGGTTAGTAAACATATTCAAAAAAGCTGTAAATGTACAAAATTCTACAATGGGAATGTCCTTAAACAGGCAACATCTAGCAGGTCATTTGGATAAGAAGGGGGGTTGCATTTAGGGGTGAGTTGTGAGGCTTGCATTTAAGAGCAGGCCCAATAGAAATAAAGGAACATCCCTACATTTGCATAGTTTGCTTTTTTCAATCAGGGTCTAAAGTTCTCTTTCACAAATAACATGCTGGAAGAGCTTCGAAGCCTATTTTCCCTGTTACTGTATGTCTTTGTCCCTGACCTCCCAAACTCTGATGGAAGGACCATTCTAAGTACAGGGGCCTCTGCTTTGTGCATTTTATTGAGAGTTTGGTTTTTGCTTTCCTTCAAACTCCAAATCATCATACAATTAAGAGAGGTTGCCACAGGTCAGAGAAGACAAATAGCTTGAACTTTACACTGCATTTCAACTAAACCCCTGATTCCAGTAAATGAAAAGAAGAACCCACAGTGCCCATGGGACCTTCATTTTGCATAAAACCAGATCTCCGGTGCTAATGAATCTCTCTTCTATTGTTCATTTTAAGAAGCTTCATTGTCAGGCATTGCTACATAATGAAGACCTTTGACATGCATTACAAATCCTTGTATGACTTCTCCAGCCTCAACTCAAGGACTAACTCATAGATTTATGTAAACCCAGGAATACCACAAGCATCACAGGACAACAATGCTTGATCTTGCTTGGTTTCCGAGTCAAGGGTAGAGTAATTCCGAAAATGTCTACCTAAGAAATATATATATATATATATATGTATACACAGTTATTGCCTATACAGGGTCATCTTTGTAATAAAGGGGAAAAAAGACAGTCATTAATTGAATTTGAAAGTAAGTACTGTGTTCTATACCCAGAATTCCACAATCCTCCTCCCTTCTAATGAAGGGAGAAGGTGTAGTTTCTTATCTCTTCTCTAAGGACTGACAAAGTCATTAACATAAGAAAACATTCAATTTAATTTAGTGTAGTTTTTTTCTCTCATGCCATTTACATTGTTATAAATATTGTATGTATGATTTTCCTGGTTCTGCTTACCTTAGTCTTCATCAGGCCATCAAAGTCTGTGCTTTTTAGTATTCCTCATATCCATTTGTTTTCAATCAAATTAGTTTGTTTAGCTATTCCTCAATTGATGGACAATCATCTGTTACTTCCAGGTCTTTACTCCCATGAAAAAATTCTGCTATAAATGTCTTGATGCTTAGGAAACTTTCTTTCCATCTTTAACTTTGACCTTAAAATCCAGCAGGTAACATCAACAGTGGACTTTCTCTGTCAGAGACTATGAATATTTTAGAAATTTTCTTTGAATAATTTCTAATTGCTTTCCAAAATGATTAGCTCAATTCTCAACTTAATAATAATAATAATAATAATAATAATACTAATGCATTAATATGCCTGTCTTTCTATAATCTCTCCATTATTGACCATTCCTATCTTTTGTTATCTTTTACAGCTTTCTGAATATAAAGCAAAATCTCAGAACTATTTTGATTTGCCTCTTCCTTAGTGATTTAGCACATTCTCTCATATAGTTGTTAAGAATTTACAATTTTTATTTTGAAAATTGTCCATAAACACTTATATGTCATGTAATTGATTTTTGGCTTATCTATTTGTATTAGTTGACTGTGTATGATCTTATATGTTTGTATTAGTTGACATCTTACATATCAGATTTTTTTTAGAAATATTTTACGCATTTTCCCCAGTTGAATGATTCCTTGTTCCTTGTTTAATTTTGTTCAGACAAGAATTTTTCCATTTCACTTAATTCAATATTTTATATTTTCCTACCTTTTATTTTTCATGCTTAGTTAAGAATTCACCTTCTAACATTAGGTCTGGTAGTTACCTGATCTCAAATCTCCCCCACTCTCTTTTCTCTCTCATTTTATAGTGACCTTTTCTAGGGGCAGATCCATTTAGAAATTTCTATTTTTTTAAGGTTGCTTTAATCTGTATTTAGACCCCATCAGTTTTTTTTTTCCTCTAGGAATGGATAATATTTTTAATCCTAAGTCCTTCAGAATTGTGTTGGATCATTGTATTTCTGAAAATAGCTAAGTCATTCACAGCTGATCATTGCCCAATATTGCTGTCACTTTGTACACAGTATATTTCATTTTGCATCAGCCCATGCAAGTCTTTCCAGGTTTTTTTTTTTGAAAGCATCTTGCTCATCATTAGAAATTGTTATTTCAACTATATTTAATTAAATACTTCTATGTTCCATGCATTGTTATACTCATGGGAACACACAAAGAGAAAAAAGTTCTTGTCCAGAAGGAGCATATATGGTGGTAGACACAGCTGCTTCAAGAGAAAAGGCATACAGTAACTTGGGGAGGGCCAGCAAGGCTGAGTCAATAAGAAAGGGTTTTGTGCTGGAGGAGGTCAGTGAGCTGACCATGGAAGGGAGCTGGAGATTCCAAAAAGGTAGCAATGAGGAGGGAGTGCATGCCAGACGAGGCATTGGGGAGGTGTCTGTTCAAAAGCACTGATATGGGGGAAACCATATTGTATGCAAAGAACCCATAGGCTCTGCAATCATATATTTGATACTCTTTTGCTACCCTCCAACTTCTGTTCAGTTGACTAACAACCTGAACAACAGAAAGCAAGTTCAGTTGCTAATAACAGTAATGAAGCTTACATTTACATTGCACTTTAAGTTTGAATAGAGCTTTGCAGATTTTTCTGTAGTTGAATTGTTCATCAAAACAACTTTGTGAGGTTAAGGGCTACTATTATCCCCATTTCACAGATGAGGACACATCTGCGGATGGAAGTTCTGTGCTTTTCACATCAGACACTTGGTCTGTCTCTGAAGCTGGATTTGAACTTGGAGTTTCCTGAGTTCAACTCTAAGACTCTATTTGTTATGCAATCTATCTGCCAAACTGTTCTAACTCAGATAGACAATAATAGGTTATATCTGACTTCATGTCTTCGATTATCCGTTCTCTGAAGTGGCATCATAGATTATGACCCTAGGTTGAATAAGACATCCCCCTATAAGAACTAACATGATGACACAAGGGAAAATAACTGAAGGACACCATGACCTTTCACTGCCCAGAAATACCTTCCTTTCCCCATGTGCTCACTGAAGTACTGGCCAATGCTTTGGAGGAATATATACTTTTCTGCCATATCCACTGTGTAACAACACGTACTATTCACTCCCCATGATGTAGCCTTAGGCTGTTGAAAGACTCTGGAACAGCATATTCCTTTCTTTGTGGTCACCTTATGTGCTCTGAATTTTGTATCACCAGCCAGGTTCAATAAAATGCTCTGCACACAGTGGGCAGTTCATTGAAGATCGACTCTGAAAAGCATCTGAATATGGCAGCCAGTTGTGCTTCCTGATCATGTCAAATGTCAATAACTATGGGTTGGGGTGAATAGAGTGGACCCCAAGAACACGAAGATTGTCTAGGCAGCAGAGAACATGTTTGCTGAACAAGGTACTTGATGTGGTGTATAAAATATATGAGATATGTCAAATCTCCAAATGTGCCTCCCCCTTCCCCCACACGTATACTCACATCAATTCTCAAATCCTTTTTCAATGATTAGATACATTTCCTTGGCCATTTTAAATCAACAATAACAACACTGAACACACACACACATGTGCCCATGCATCCATCCACACACATATACAAGCACAAACCCACTCTTCTTTGGCTGCAAATAATTCTCTCTCTTTATCTGGTTAACTTTGTCAATTATTCTATCAAGGGAGATTCTATTTTTTCAGAAATGATGAATGGAAGAGGAATCAGAAATGTAAAACCCTAAACATGGCCTGGCTTTCCTCTGAGCCCCAGTGGTACATTACCTTAGAGGAGACAATTTAGCCGCCCACAAGAAATGTTTAAAATTAGGCCCTCCCACCTATTCCCCTGCTGCTTAGAAGCAAAGGAGGGGAAAGGAATTTAATCACAAAACCCCAGGCCTCTGCTTCTTTCACACAAATGTCTGTGCCCGGCCACAATCCCTAGGAAACCAGCCTTTTCTTCTTTATTTGGTTCCACTTACTAAGTAGCAACAATTAGCCTAGACATGGCAAAATACGTGCTTGAACAATGGAAACCATGATCTCAAAAGATTTCAGGTTTATTTAAGCCAAAAAAAGTGAGAGAAAAATGCACACCTGAACAAGAAAAAGTGGTGACAATATACTCAGAAGTGAAGATTCTCTAGGAAAGGGCCTGGGAAATCCAATCAAAACAAACACTGCTGGAAACGTAACATATTTTCACCTCAGGGAAACAACCCCCAATCCTCCCAGTGAATTGTAGGTAGAACAGGATCCAGGGAGAGTGGTCACATGGCGAGGCCTGCTTATACATGTCAGGGATCATTCTCCTGCCCTTCTGGTCACCTACAAACTTTACGATAAGTTCAGTCAGCATGATGGGTCAGTCAGGATTGGCAATGCTGCAGCATTGTCAGTGGACTGTTGATGATTAAAAATGGGGGGGTACTTTGAGGTCAGGGATGGGCAACAGGTGATACATAGGCTCTCCAAATGCTCCTGTTGGAACCATGATGGGTTTCTAATTGCATGGAGCCTTACAAAATGACAGAGCTTCTTCTGAGTGATTCACAATGACCTAAATGACATAAGCTAAAGAATCACAGGGGTTACATTGAGTGGATGAAGCAAAGGCTTGCCACCACTGGAAAGTCCCCATTCCTAAATATGTTACACTGCCTAGAGTGCTAAGCTTAGAATTTCAAGAACCTAGGCTCCATTTCTTCAGATGCTTCCTAGTTGGGTGATGGTGGAAAAGTCATTCCCCACTCTTGCCCCTGAATCTGTTTCTTTGTCTGTAAAGTGAAACCTTGGAATAGATGGGCACTGAGATCTCTTCCAGGCCTAATAATAATAAAATAATATTTAACATTTATATAATACATAACCTACCAGGCACTGGGCTACGCCCTTTACAATTATCATCTCATTTGATTCTGTCAGCATCCCTAGCAGGGAGGTACTATTATTATTCCCATAGTACAGCTGAGGAAACTGAACCAAGCAGGTTAAATGACTTGCCCAGGGTCACAAAGCTATTAAGTATGACCAGATTTGAACTGAGGTATCCTTTACTCCAGGTGCAGAGCTCTATCTACTGTGCCACCTAACTGTACCAAAGATCTAGAGATAGGGTCCCATTTTGCTATATCCTGAACACCTACGGTAGGTTGATAAGCCTTTTAGTCCGTATATGAATGAGAGCTGGAAACACGCTGAATTCAATTTGGGATATTGTGCAAGCCTGTCATTAATGCCAAGTTTCTCTTTTACTTTGGAAGAAAATGCATTACAATTTTCCCCTTGGTTATGCTCTTGTTCTGCAGCATTTTAGATTTCAAAATCCTGGAGATGAAGGAGATCTTGGTATTTGTGAAGTCTAAGCTTTGATCACAATGGTGAATCATGGAAAAGGGGAAAAATCATTCTCATTGGAGTCTTAGAGTGAAAAGACCTAAGAGACCAATACACCCGAGGGTCCTCCATCTGCTACTCACTATTAGGATATTAGATTCTTGAAATGTCCAGCTTGCAAGTCAAGCACCCAAAGGAATTCAAAGAGTGTCAGAGATCCTTCTAATTGAACCAGGCTACAAAATGAATTTTTGGATCATTCCAAATGTGGGTAATCATGGTGAAGACATAACTCAAATCTGGATTCTGGGTGCTTGTGATGGAGCATTTCAGGAAGCAGAAAATGTGGAAACAGAACCTGATCAGTGCCACCAGTGTTTTCAAGTGTAGGGCTCTGAACTGGTGTTCATCAGTGGGATGTAAGCTCGTGCATGTTGGGAGTGAGCAGACAATCAGAGGACACATTTAAAACCTCTAGATTTATATTCATTGAAGGGTTCAAAGTGTGGAGCTGGGTTTGAGGTCTGGATGGAGGCTAGCACTTTTCTAGTGCTTGGAGACTGGGATAAAATATTCAAAGTCCCATACCAACTCACATGGAGTGATATTATCATTATGGGCAGATAAAGCCCTCACAGATATAATCTAGGCAAATCAGGTATAAGCAGACTCAGAGATTTATAGTATTGATTGTGTTACATTGTAGGGTATGCTGAGAAATTGGGAATTGTTAAATGAGCTATACAATTTGCCACTAATTCAAAGGATTCCTCAAAACCTCAAACAAAGGCCACAATCCTGTGTGGGTCCACCTCAACTTGAAACAACACATCTCATACTTTTCTCATTTCCTACCCCATCATTGTATTTATTTTTCATTGTGTAGCCAGTCAGATGATACCACTAATTGAAGGCAACTGTTTTAAATGAAATGATATAACAAAAGTGGTAAAAAAGAGAAAGGAAAAAAGAACCCTCTTTCCCATAACTATGAAACTCTTTCACAAATGCAGAGATGATCAATAGGAAGAATAGGTATTTCTAGAGACCATGCTTAGAGGAAAATGTCCATGAGTAAAACATATGGTTAGGGCAAAAATGGAGAGGTGTAGTGAATATAATAATGGTGAGTGTCATTGTGGAGCCTTTGGGTGGCTGGTCAGTAATCATTCCATTCTGTTCCTTCTTCCCTGATAGCAAGGGGATGAGCTGAAACTTTCTTAGATCTCACATTGTGTGTGTGTGTGTGTGTGTGTGTGTGTGTGTAAGATATGACTTCTACTTTAGTCAAGTCTACTTTAGAAAAGATACCTTTTCCTTCCTGCACTTCTTCTCTTCTTTGGAGATTTAATCAGCCACACACCAACACAAAAATTAACTCTTTTTTTTGTTGTTCTAGAGGCAATGTCTTAGTTCTCAAGTCCATGGGCTCCCTTTCTCTATTATTTTAGGGAGTTTATACCAGAAGAAAAATTACTGATATAATCATAATGGTTCAGAGTTCCCAGGTAGGAACATTCCTAATGTTTATTAGAAGTTTTGATCTCAGAGGATTCTGGGAAGATGGCAGAGTAGGTCAGAAAGTTCCAAGTTCTCTAAATTTCCTCCACAAACGAGACAAAATAGCACCTCAGGGTCAATGTAGAGTGGAAAACATAAACAAGAGTTGGGGTAGAACAGTGGTCCTCTTGGGATGAATGGAAAATATCTGAAGAAAAATCACAAGACTCAGGTTTGGCCTCCAGGCAAGCTCCACTGAAACAGCAAGAAGCAAGCCCTGGGGCAGCCGGGGTGGGGAGGTAGCCTCAACCTCAGCCACAGGAATTTTCTCCTCCCAGACAGTGTAGGGAGTTGGCATCTGAGCTGGGGAACCTAGACACCAGTCCCAACTGTGCTGCCAAGACATGGTCTTGGGCAAGAAGGAAATAGCACATACCCAGTGAGTGCAGAATCAGGGGGTGGGCATGAAGTTGGCTGTAGGCACTTAGAGGAGGGCTGAGTTCTTGGCCTTAGTTCCAGGTTAGAGGGGATAACTGGAGGTCATAGCCACTGATGGGTTCTCAGAGGTCAAGAGCATTTCCAACATAGTATGCTGGGGTGGGGGGGTAGCTGTGACTTGAGAAAGGAAAGGAGTGCAGAGGTTGGGTCCAGGACAAAGCTCAAAAAATAACCACAAGAAGGACCTGAGGCCAGATGCACTATCCCCCATACCCAAGGATTAGAGATGATTACAATAATAAGCTGCTAAAATTTAAAAAAAAAAGAGAAAGAAACTAACCACGGACAGTTACTATGGTAGTAGAGAAGACCATGATTCCTCTTCAGAGGAGGATACTGAAGCTAAATAAACAAACAAGCAAACAAACAAATAAATAAATAAATGAATGAATGAATGAATGAATACACACAAACCCCCTTCCCTATCCCAAAGAATAACGTCAAATGGTCATCTGCATAAAAAGAATTCATAGAAGAACTCAAAAAAAAGACTTCAAAAATCAAATAAGAGAGATTGAGGATTTTTTTAAGTAAGAAAAATCCATTAAAAGCAAGAAGATTATGAAAAGAAAGTCAACCAACTGGAAAAAGAGATCCATAATATTAAGGAAGATAAAACATAAGAATAATTGGACTATCTGAAAGGTATGACCAAAAAAATTCTTAATACAATAATAGAAAATATTAATTAAAGAAAATTGTCCCAAAGTGTTAGAACAAGAGGGGAAAGTAAAAATAGAAAAAAAATTCATTGATCACCACCTGAAAGAAATCCTTAGAGGAAAGCCTACAGGACTATCATAGCCAAATTCTGAAACCCCTAGGTTAAGGAGAAAATATTATGAGCAACAAAAATAAAAAATCCAAATATGGTGGAGCCACAATTAGAATTACACTAGACCTAGCAGAGAGCTCCTCTGAAAGACCACAGGTCTTGGGACACAATATATCAAAAAACAAAAGAACTGTGGTTATGGCCAAAAAAAAATCATACCCAGCAAAGATAAATATGATCTTGAACAAAAAAAAATGGATATTCAATAAAGTAACAGACTTTCATGATTTTATTGCAAAAAGACCACAACTTAATAGAAAATTTGACATACAAGATCCAAGAGAAAAAAAGGTAAACATCAAAGACTAATTACAAGGGACTCAATAAGGACAAAATGTTTACTTTTTATACATGGAAATGTAAACTATGTCTAAGATTGTCATTATTAATTGGGTAGTTTGAAAGAAAGAGTGAAGTCAAGCTGAGCATGAGGTTATTTTAAAAAGCAAAATGACTGAGGAAAAAGTAAAAAGATGAAAGAGTAATTGTCTCATACAAATAAGGTGCAAGAGGAAAAACTGATACAGAAGAATTAGATGGGGGAGGAAGTGGGTAGTTCTGGAATCCTACTCTCATTGGGAATGGGTTAAAGAGGGAAGGATACATACATATGTATGTATGTATGTAAAAAGTCTTCTAAATTCAGAAAGAAATAAGAGGTTAAGTGGATGGGGGGAGAGGATAAAGGAGTGATTCTTGAAGAGGGATAGGTTAAGAAAGAGGAGGTCAAGGTAGCAGGTAGAAGTAAAGTAGAGATATAAATAATTGGAAAAAAACATCAGTTGCTCATGGGTAGGTCGAACTAATATAATACAAATGACAATTCTACTTAAGCTAATTTACTTATTCAGTGCAATACCAATCAAACTACAAAAAATAATTTTATAAAGCAAACAAAAAATAACAACAAGATTCATTTGGAAGAACAAAATGTCTAGAATATGAAGGGAACTTAATGAAAGGAAATGCTAGAGAAGGCAGCCTAGCCATTCCCAATCTTAAGTTACATTATAAAGCAGCAATCATCAAAACTACTTGTTGCTGGCCAAGAAATAGGGTGGTGGATCAGTGGAATAGGTTAGGTATGTAAGACACAGTAGACAATGACTGTAGCATTCTACTATTTGATAAACTCAAAGAGCCCAGTTTCTGGGATAAGAATTCAATATTTGACAAAAACTGCTGGGAAAACTGGAAAAGAGTATGGCAGAAGCTAGGCATAGACCAGAATCTCACACCATATACCAAAATAAAGTCAAAATGGGTTCATGATTTAGATATAAAGACTGATATTATAAGCAAACTGGGAGAGGAAGGAATGGCTTAGCTGTCAGATTTATGGAGAACAGAAGAATTTATGACCAAAGAAGAGATAGAGAACATTACAAAATGCAAAATGGATAATTTTGATTGTATTAAATTGAAAACTTTTTGCACAAACAAAGCCAATGCAACTAAGATTAAGAGGGAAGCAGAAAACTGGTAAAGAATTTTTATAACCAGTGTCTCTGATAAGGGCCTCATTTCTAAAATATATAGAGAATTAAGTCAAATTTATAAGAATACAAGTCATTCCCCAATTGATAAATAGTCAAAGGATATGAGTAGGCAGTTTTCAGATGAAGAAATTAAAGTCATCTATAGTCATATGAAAAAATGTTCTAAATCACTATTGATTAGAGAAATGCAAATCAAAACAACTCTGAGGTACCAATCACACCTATCAGACTGGCTAACATGACAAAACAGGAAAATGATAAATGTTGGAGAAGATGTGGGGAAATTGGAACACTAATGCATTGCTGGTGGAGTTGTGAAATGATCCAACCATTCTGGAGAGCAATTTGCAACTGTACCCAAAGAGCTATAAAAATGTGCATACCCTTTGACCCAGCAATAGCACTTCTAGGACTGTATAACAAAAAGATTATAAAAATGGGAAAAGAATCCATATGAACAAAAATATTTATAGCAGCTCCTTCTGTGGTAGAAAAGAATTGGAAATTGAGGAGGTGCCCACCAACTGGGGAATGTCTAAACAAGTTATGGTATATGAATGTAATGAAATATTATTGTGCTATAAGAAATGATGAGCAGGCATACTTCAGAAAAACCTGGAAAGACTTGTATAGACTGATGCTGAGTGAAGTGAGCAGAACCAGGAGAATGTTGTACACAGTAACAGCCACATTGTGTGATGACTAACTTTGATAAATCTAGCCCTTCTCAGCAATGCAAGGATCTAAGACATCTCATGATGGAAAGTCTCATGATGGAAAATGCTATCCACATCCAGAGAAAGAACTATGGATTTTGAATGCAGATTGAAGCATACTATTTGCTTTTTATTCCTTCTGTTTTGTTTTGTTTCTTCTTTCTTGTGGTTCCTCCTCTTGGTTCTAATTCTTCCTTACCACATGACTAAATGTGAAAATTTTAAAAAAGTCAAGTAGAGGAGTGAAGAAGAATAAGAATAAGATGAGAAGAATAGTGAGAAAAATGAAAGAAGGAAAATCTAAAAGTAATTACAGTTTAGAATGTGAATGGGATGAGTTAACCTATAAAATGGAAACTTATAGTGATAGGTTAAAAATTTTAATTCAACAATATGTTGCTTTCAGGAAGTTCTATAAAAATGAGAAATGCATACAAACATAAAACAAAGGTCAGTTGTAGAATTTGTTATGTGAAAAAGCAGGGATAGTAATCATGATCTCAAAGTTAAAGCTAAAATTAGATTTAATCAAAAGAGAAAAAATAGGGAAACTACACTAAGTGTCAGCCATATTAATCAATAGTTTTAGACCATATAATACAACTAGAAAGTAAAAAGAAAAAAATTAGAGTATTCCTGCCAAAACAGACACAGGAATTATATGACTATAAATGCAAAACACCTTTTATACAAATGAACATCTAATAATTAAAGTAATATTTATTGGGCATGAGTAAGTAAAACTAATATATGAAAATGGCAATTTTACCTAAACAATCTATTTGTGTAACACCATCCCAATTAAATTATTAAAGAAATGTTACTGAGTCAGAAAAAATAATAGGGTTTATTTGGAAGAGCAGAAGGTCAGGAACTTTAAGGTAACTATAGGAAAAAGATGTGAAGGAACTAGATTCAGTAGTATTAGACCTTAAACCATATTATAAAGTGAGAGCAGTGTTGAACTATAAAATGGATAGTTTGGATTATTTTAAATTAAAAATTTCCTGTATAAATAAAACCTATGTAGCCAAGAAGAGAGGGGATGCAGAAAATTTGGGGCAGATCTCATAGATAATCTCCCATACAGAATGTGATTGAGTTGGAATATTGTTGTGGTGTAGAAAATGATGAGCTGGTGGATTTAGAAAAAAAATATGGAAAGACTGGGCCTTATAAAGGAAGATGCTATCTACCTTCAGAGGAACAGATGACAAGTGGATATAAGCATAATACAGGTTTATGTATATGTGTTTGAGTGTACATCTGTATATATGTGTACATTTATGCATATTTCTGTATATATGTATATGTGTGTATACATGTACATCCACATCCATGTATATATACACATATATATGTAATATAAATATATCCACACTTAATTGTGGCCTTCCAGAGGTGGATAAATAAAGTAAAAAGTGCACAGCAGAGGACAAAATATACAAGGAAGCAAAGAAAAGATGGACAGCTTTGAAAATAATGTGTAATATTCATTACATAGGTTTTCTTGAAATGGAAGCCTGTTGCTTTATAGTAGATTCTCTCATGTTCTGCTGTGTACATGGAAATGTTTTTTTCTTTTTTCTTTTTTATTTAAATTTAAAAAAATTTTAAAACTAAAACAAAGTTTGGATCTCTTCCCTAAATTAAATTCTTTGAATTTCCAACTAATCCCTGACTTCTATATATTTGAGGTAAAATCAAGATACAGGAAATGCTCAGTTAAACAAAGAGCAGATTATTACAAGACCTCTTGTTTGACAAGCACAGAAGAGGAAAATTGGGGGAAAAGTAGATTTTTTAGAATTCCCCACAGCTCTTGAATAGATGGTTGCTAACTAAAGCTTCAGTTTGAGGCTTCTGCTCCATAACACCCACAGTAGCCCAATGGGCCAAATTGGATCTCTTCTTTCTCAGTCACAGTTCAACCCTCTTTTCAGGTTCTCCTTTGGTCCGCCACCTCTGTGCCATGAATCTTTTCAAGTTCATCTCATTAGCTCTCAGGAAGGGATGAAGACTTATCTTCCCAATGATGCAGCTGCTAATATAAGGCAGTTTCTACTTCTTCTCATTCTGCTCTCTTACTGACTCTTTGCTTCTTTAATTAATAACTGAGAGATGTAGCTAAAGCACATCACTCAGCTCAGAAATCCCAAGAGTCCACACTGCTTTCCAATTGGAGAGATAATGCTTATCCACTGAACTAAAAACTACAACCATGAGGCCAGACAATTCTTAAGCCTTTATTACAATATGGGCCTAGTTCAGGTCTCTCTGGAAGAGCTCTCAGAGGCCAATCAGTCTCACACCTTCATCTGAAAAAATAAAATAAAATAAATGAGGCCCAAATAATTTAAATGATTTTACCAGTATTGCACAGATAGGGAGAGGAAGAAGTGTCCCTCTGATTTCAGTCTGTAAACTTCCCAAAACATCAGGGCATGGGCACAAAACAGATACATGCCCACAGCATATATGTGAAAAAGCAAGGTTTATCGAATACATGTTTCTAGGATATAGCATGGAGGGACCTCAATCCTAGTATATGTCATGTACACCAGTATATTGTGGCAATACCATTACCATCACAATAATTGGTCATATTGGTATTATGGCATGTTTCTGTTGCGCTCTCTCTCTCTCTCTCTCTCTCTCTCTTTCTCTCTCTCTCTCTCTCTCTCTCTCTCTCTCTCTCTCTCTCTCTCTCTCTCTCTCTCCCCTGGGCTGAAGGTGAAGTTCTACCAACTACTCCCCTCTCTCCAGAAGAGAGTTGTCTTGACCAGTCATTCTTAGCTTAGCTCCATATCCATGGTTAGGGATCCAGTGGCTTCACATGTTAGTAGATAGTCTGGGTACTCAAATATCAAAGCAAAAGACTGGCAAAGAATTGTTAGCTTTGTTCTCTCTGCAAGTAGAGGGATCTATCAGTTTTTGGAGTTTTGAAACAGATGAATCTTCTAGATTCTACACATTTAACTTAATTTTATGGCTATGAAAATGTAATTCAAGTGACCTCCCTCCTCACATCTACCTCTTAGAATCCTTAACTTCAATTAAAGCAGGGATCAAGTGCTACTTATTACATAAGACCTTTGATGATCTCCCCTCTCCACTCATATTACTAAGCTTTCCTCCATTCGAAGAATTTTAGATACATATTTTGAATTCTTTATTTAATATTTCATTTTTCCCAACTACATGTAAAAACTATTTTTAACATTCAATTTTTAAAACTTTGCTTTCCAAATTTCCTCCCTTCCTCCTTCACTTCAAAAATTTTTTTTGGTAACTTCCAAAAACTTTCTAATTATTAGGACAGTTAGAGGGAATATTCATAGACAAAGGGCATGGATGTGAGTTGAATATAATGGGATAATTACCTAAAAAATAAAATTAAGGGGTGATAAAGAGGAATGCACTGGGAAAAGGAGAAAGGGAGTGGTAGAATGGGGTAAATTTTCTGAAGTAAAAGTTACAAAATAACTTTTGTAGTGGAGGGGAAGATGGGGAAAAAGAGAGAAGGCTTGAACCTTACTCTCATCAGAATTGGCTCAGAGTGAATAACATACTCACTTAGTTGGGTATAGATATATATCTTACCCTACAGAAAAGTAGGAAGGGAAGGGTATAAAAAAAGGGAGTACCAAAAAAAATAGATGGTGGATTAGGGGAGATAAAAGGCAGAAGCAAAATACTTTTTTTGAGAATAGAGAAGGTGAAAGGAGAAAGAGTAGGATAAAAAGGGAGAAAATAGGATGGAAGGAAATACACAGTTAGTAATCATAACTGTGAAAACAATATACATCAAGTTTATCTCAAAAATGTCATTTCTCAAGTATATGGAGAACTGAGTCAAATTTGTAGAAATAAGAATCATTTTTTTTCAATCAATGAATAGTCAGTTTGCAGATGAAGTAGTCAAAGCTATTTATAATCATATGAAAAATGATCTAAATCACTATTTATTAGAGAAACGCAAATTAAAACAACTCTGAGGACCACCTCACACCTATCAGATTGGCTAATATGACAGAAAAGGAAATGATAAATATTGGGGAGGATGCAGGAAAACTGAGATACTAATGCATTGTTAGTGAAGTGGTATACAGATTCAACCTTTCTGTAGGACAATTTGAAACTATACCCAAAGGCATATAAAACTATAAAACCATGCATAATCTTTGACCACACAATAACACTACTAGGTCAGTATCCCAAAGAGATTAAAAAAAAAAGAAAAGAACCTATATGTACAAACAATACTGATAGCAGCTCTTTTAGTGGTGGCAAAGAATTGGAAATTGAAGGGATGTCTATCAATTGGGAAATGTCTGAACAACTTGTTGTAGGGGTTGTGATGGAATACTATTGTGCTATGAGAAGTGATGAGCAGGATGTTCTCACAAAACCTGGGAAGACTTACAAGAACTGAAACAAAGTGAAATGAGCAAAAACAGCAAAACATTCTATATAATAGTATGATGATCAAACGTAAACGATATAGCTATTTTCAGCAACACAGTGATCCAAGACAATTCTGAAGGATTCATGATGAAAAAATGCTATCCATCTCCAGACAGAGAAACAATGGAGTCTGAATTCAGATGGAAGCATACTTTTTTTTTTGTCTTAGTTTTCTTTCACGACATGAGTAACATGGAAATAACTTTTGCATAACTGCACATGTAAACCTCTATCAAATTGCTTGCCTTCTAAATGAAGGGGTGAAGGAAAAAAGTCAGGAAAAGAATTTGGAACTCAAAAATTAAAAAAAAATGAAAAAATGTTTACATGCAATTGGGAAAAATAAAATATTAAATTTTCATACAAACACACACACACACGCACACACACGCACACACAGATATATATAATTGAAAAAAAAGAATAATTTCTTCATTGAGATTTTGTACTTTCTTTTCCATTTGGTCAATTCTACTTTTTAAGGTGTTCTTTTCTTCAATGAATTTTTGTATAGCTTTTTTTTTTCCATTTGTCCAGTTCTGCTCTTTAAGGGATTCTGCTCTTTATTGGATTTTTGTACTTCTTTTACCATTTGGCCACTTCTATTTTTTAAAATGTTATTTTCTTCAGTATTTTGGGCCTCCTTTACCAGACTGTTGATTTGTTTTTCATGATTTTCTTATATCACTGTCATTTTTCCCCATTTTCCCTTACCTTTCTTAATTGATTTTCAAAATACTTTTTTGAACCTGAGACCAATTCACATTTTTATTTGAGGTTTCGAATGCAGTAGTCTTGGATTTATTGTTTTCTGAGTTTGTGTTTTTATCTTTCTTGTCACTAACTTCCTATGGTCAGGATAATTTTTTGTTGTTTGCTCATTTTTCCAGCCTATTTCTTGACTTTTAACTTTGTAAATTTGATCTCTGCTTTTGTATTGGAGGTGGTACTAACCCAAGCTTCATTTTTTTTGTGCAGCTGTTTTCAGAGGTATTTTGGGGGCTCTATAAGCTTTCAGTTCTTCCAAGGTGATATGACCTAAGGATAGGTGTGTTTACTACATTCCTGACCTGTGTTGTGGTCTAAGTGACCACAAGCACTTTTTATTTTCCACTCCAGT